>NW_028270181.1:39124188-39305272 GCF_037043375.1 Chiloscyllium plagiosum | reverse complement strand
AGTGGGAGGGGGAGGAGAATGAGGGAGGGGGAAGGAGGAAGGAAAATGTGGGCGGAGGAGAAGAATGAGGGTGGGAGAGGAGAATGAGGGAGAGGGAGGGGGAGGAGAATGAGGGAGAGGGAGAGGGAAGGAGAATGAGGGAGAGGGAGAGGGAAGGAGAATGAGGGAGAGGGAGGGGAGGAGAATGAGGGAGGGGTGGAGAATGAAGGACAGGGTGAGGGAAGGAGAATGAGGGAGAGGGAGAGGGAGGGGGAGGAGAATGAGGGATAGGGAAGGAGAATGAGGGAGGGGGAGGAGGAAGGAGAATGAGGGAGAGGGACGGGGAGGAGAATGAGGGAGAGGGAGTGGGAAGGAGGGAGGGGGAGGAGAATGAGGGAGAGGGAGGGGAGGAGAATGAGGGAGAGGGAGTGGGAAGGAGGGAGGGGGAGGAGAATGAGGGAGAGGGAGGGGAGGAGAATGAGGGAGGGGAGGAGAATGAGGGAGGGGAGGAGAATGAGGGGGAGTAGAATGAGGGAGAGGGAGAGGGAAGAAGAATGAGGGAGAGGGAAGGGGGAGGAGAATGAGGGAGAGGGAGGGGAGAAGAATGAGGGAGGGGAGGAGAATGAGGGAGAGGGAGGGGAGGAGAATGAGGGAGAGGGAGGGGAGGAGAATGAGGGAGAGGGAGAGGGAGGGGGAAGGAGAATGAGGGAGGGGGAGTGGGAAGGAGAATGAGGGTGAGAGAGGAGGATGGTGAATGAGGGATAGGGAGGGAGAATGAGGGAGAGGGAGGGAGAATGAGGGAGGTGGGAGGAGAATGAGGGAGGTGGGAGGGGAATGAAGGAGGGGGAAGGAGAATGAGGGAGGGGAAGGAGAATGAGGGAGAGGGAAGGAGAATGATGGAGAGGGAAGGAGAATGTGGGAGGCGAGGAGAATGAGGGAGGAAGCGAGGGGGATGGAGAATGAGAGGGACGGAGGGGGAAGGAGAATGAGGGGGAGGGAGGGGGAAGGAGAATGAGGTTGGGGGAGGAGAATGAGGGAGGGGGAGGAGGACGGAGAATGAGGGAGAGGGAGGAAAAATGAGGGAGGAAGAATGAGGGAGAGGGAGGGGAAAGTAGGATGAGGGAGGGGGAGGGGGAGGAGAATGAGGGTGAGGCAGGGGGAAGGACGGTGAGGGAGGGGGAAGCAGAATTAGCGAGAGGGGGAGGGAAGGGGAGAGGGAGGGGGAAGGAGGGGGAGAGGGGAGGGGGAGGGAGGGGGAGGGAGGGGGAGGAGAATGAGGGAGGGGGAGAGGGAGCTGGAGGTGGAGGGGAAGGAGAATGAGGGATAGGGAAGGAGAATGAGGGAGGCGGAAGGAGAATGAGGGAGAGGGAGACGGAGGGGGAGGAGAATGAGGGAGAGGGAGACGGAGGGGGGAGGAGAATGAGGGAGAGGGAGGGGAGGAGAATGAGGGAGAGGGAGGGGAGGATAATGAGGGAGAGGGAGAGGGAGGGGGAGGAGAATGAGGGAGAGGGAGACGGAGGGGGGAGGAGAATGAGGGAGAGGGAGGGGAGGAGAATGAGGGAGAGGGAGGGGGAAGGAGAATGAGGGAGGGAAGGAGAATGAGGGAGGGGGAGGGGGAGGAGAATGAGGGATGGTGGAGGAGAAAGAGGGAGAGGAAGGAGGATGAGGGTGAGGGAGGGGGAAGGAGAATGAGGGAGGGGGAGGGTGAATGAGAATGAGCGAGGTGGGGAGGGGGAAGGAGAATGAGTGAGGGGGAGGGTGAAGGAGAATGAGTGAGGGGGAGGGTGAGGAGACTGAGGGAGAGGGAGGGGGGATGAGAATGAGGGAGAGGGAGGGGGAGGGGGAGGAGAATGGGGGAGAGGGAGGGGGAGGAGAATGAATGAGAGGGAGAAGGAGGGTGGACGAAAATGAGGGAGAGTGAGAGTGAGGTGGAGGAAAATGACGGAGAGGGAGAGGGAAGGAGAATGAGGGAGGGAAGGAAAAATGGGGAGGGGGAAGGAGAATGAGGGAGAGGTAGGGGGAGGAGAATGAGTGAGAGGGAGAGGGAGGGGGTAGGAAAATGAAGGAGAGGGAGAGGTAGAGGGAGGGGGAGGAGGATGAGGGAGAAGGAGAGGGAGGGGGAGGGGGAAGGCGAATGAGGGAGGGGGAGGAGGAGGGGGTGGGGGAAGGAGAATGAGGTAAGGGGAAGGAGAATGAGGGAGGGGGTAGGAGAATGAGGGTGAGGGAGGAGGATGGAGAATGAGGGTGAGGGAGGGGAGGAGAATGAGGGAGAGGGAGGGGGGTAGGAGAATGTGGGAGGGGGAGGAGAATGAGGGAGAGGGAGGGGGGTAGGAGAATGAGGGTGAGGGAGGGCGAAGGAGAATGAGGGAGAGGGAGGGGAGGAGAATGAGGGAGGGGGAGGAGAAAGAGGGAGAGGGTGGGGAAGGAGAATGAGGGAGGGGGTAGGAGAATGAGGGAGAGGGAGGGGTAGGAGAATGAGGGAGAGGGAGGAGAAAGAGGGAGGGGGAGGAGAATGAGGGGGAGTAGAATGAGGGAGAGGGAAGGACAATGAGGGAGAGGGAAGGGAGGAGAATGAGGGTGAGGGAGGTGGAGGAGAATGAGGGAGAGGGAGAGGGAGTGGGGATGAGAATGAGGGAGAGGGAGGGGGGAGTAGAATGATGGAGGGGGATGAGAATGAAGGTGAGGGAGGGAGAAGGAGAATGAGGGAGAGGTAGGGGAGGAGAATGAGGGAGAGGGAGGAGAATGAGGGAGGGGGAGGAGAATGAGGGGGAGTAGAATGAGGGAGAGGGAAGAACAATGAGGGAGAGGGAGAGGGAATGGAGGAGAATGAGGGAGGGGGAAGGAGAATGAGGGTGAGGGAGAGGGAGTGGAGCAGAATGAGGGGGAGGGAAGGAGAATGAGCGTGAAGGAGGGGGAAGGAGAATGAGGGAGAGAGAGAGGGAGGGGGAGGGGGAGGAGAATGAGGGAGGGGAGGAGAATGAGGGAAGGGAGGAGAATGAGGGAGAGGGAGAGGGAGTGGGGATGAGAATGAGGGAGAGGGAGGGGGAGTAGAATGAGGGAGGGGGATGAGAATGAGGGAGAAGGAGGGGGAGGAGAATGAGGGAGAGGGAGAGCAAGGGGGAGGAGAATGAGGGAGGGGGAGGAGAATGAGGGAAGGGAGGAGAATGAGGGAGAGGGAGAGGGAGTGGGGATGAGAATGAGGGAGAGGGAGGGGGAGTAGAATGAGGGAGGGGGATGAGAATGAGGGAGAAGGAGGGGGAGGAGAATGAGGGAGAGGGAGAGCAAGGGGGAGGAGAATGAGGGAAAGGGTGAGGTATAGGGAAGGAGAATGAGGGAGGTGGAGGGGGAGGGGAAAGGAGAATGAGGCAGAGGAAGGGGGGATGAGAATGAGGGAGAGGGAGGGGGAGTAGAATGAGGGAGAGGGAGAGGGAGAGCAAGGGGGAGGAGAATGACGGAAAGGGTGAGGTATAGGGTAGGAGAATGAGGGAGGTGGAGGGGGAGGGGAAAGGAGAATGAGGCAGAGGAAGGGGGGATGAGAATGAGGCAGAGGGAGCGGGAAGAGAATGAGGGAGAGGGAGGGGAGGAGAATGAGGGAGGGGGAAGGAGAATGAGGGAGGGGGAAGGAGAATGAGGGAGAGAAAGGGGACGGAGATTGAGGGAGGGGGAGGAGAATGAGGGAGAGGGAGGGGGAGGAGAATGAGGGAGGGGGAGGAGTATGAGGGAGAGGGAGAGGGAGGGGGAGGAGAATGAGGGAGAGGGAGAGGGAGGGGTTGGAGAATGAGGGAGAGGGAGGGTGGGTAGAATGAGGGAGGGGGAGGAGAATGAGGGAGAAGGAGGGGGAGGAGAATGAGGGAGAGGAAGAGCGAGGGGGAGGAGAATGAGGGAAAGGGTGAGGTATAGGGAAGGAGAATGAGGGAGGTGGAGGGGGAGGGGAAAGGAGAATGAGGCAGAGGGAGGGGAGGATGAGAATGAGGGAGAGGGAGGGGGAGTAGAATGAGGGAGAGGGAGAGGGAGAGCGAGGGGGTGGAGAATGAGGGAAAGGGTGAGGTATAGGGAAGGAGAATGAGGGAGGTGGAGGGGGAGGGGAAAGGAGAATGAGGCAGAGGGAGCGAGAAGAGAATGAAGGAGATGGAGGGGAGGAGAATGAGGGAGGGGGAGGATGATTGAGGGAGGGGAAGGAGAATGAGGGAGGGGGAGGTGGAGGAGAAAGAGGGTGTGGGGGGAAGTAGAATGAGGGAGAGGGAGAGGGAGGGGGAGGAGAATGAGGGAGGGGGAAGGAGGAAGGAGAATGTGGGCGGAGGAGGAGAATGAGGGAGAGGAGAATGAGGGAGAGGGAGGGGGAGTAGAATAAGGGAGAGGGAGAGGGATGGAGAATGAGGGAGAGGGAGATGGGGAGGAGAATGAGGGAGAGGGAGAGGGAAGGAGAATGAGGGAGAGGGAGAGGGAAGGAGAATGAGGGAGAGGGAGAGGGAGGAGAATGAGGGAGAGGGAGGGGAGGAGAATGAGGGAGGGGTGGAGAATGAAGGACAGGGTGAGGGAAGGAGAATGAGGGAGAGGGAGAGGGAGAGGGAGGGGGAGGAGAATGAGGGAGAGGGAGGAGGAAGGAGAATGAGGGAGAGGGACGGGGAGGAGAATGAGGGAGAGGGAGTGGGAAGGAGGGAGGGGGAGGAGAATGAGGGAGAGGGAGGGGAGGAGAATGAGGGAGTGGGAAGGAGGCAGGGGCAAGGAGAATGAGGGAGGGGAAGTAGAATGAGGGAAGGGGAGGAGAATGACGGAGGCGGAGAGGGAGGAGAATGAGGGAGAGGGAGAGGGCATAAGCCCTTCTTCAGGAATGAGGAAAGTGTGTCCAGCAGGCTAAGATAAAAAGTAGGGAGGAGGGACTTGGGAGAGGGGCGTCGGAAATGTGATAGGTGGAAAGAGGTCAAGGTGAGGGTGATAGCTCAGACTGGGGTGGGGGCGGAGAGGTCGGGAAGAAGATTGCAGGTTAGGAAGGCGGTGCTGAATTCGATGGATTTGACTGAGACAAGGTGGGGGGAGGGGAAATGAGGAAACTGGTGAAATCCGAGTTCATCCCTTGTGGTTGGAGGGTTCCTAGGCGGAAGATGAGGCGCTCTTCCTCCAACCGTCGTGTTGTTGTGGTCTGGCGATGGAGGAGTCCAAAGACCTGCATATCCTTGGTGGAGTGGGAGGGGGAGTTGAAGTGTTGAGCCACAGGGTGGTTGAGTTGGTTGGTCCGGGTGTCCCAGAGGTGTTCTCTGAAACGCTCTGCAAGTAGCCGGCCTGTCTCCCCAATATAGAGGAGGCCACATCGGGTGCAGAGGATGCAATAGATGATATGTGTGGAGGTGCAGGCTAATCTGTGGCGGATATGGAAGTTTCCTTTGTGGCCTTGGAGGGAGGTGAGGGGGGAGGTGTGGGCGCAAGTCTTGCACCTCCTGTGGTTGCAGGGGAAGGTGCCGGGAGTGGAGGTTGGGTTGGTGGGGGGTGTGGATCTGACGAGGGAGTCATGGAGGGAGTGGTCTTTACGGAATGCTGATAGGGGAGGGGAGGGAAATATATTTTTGGTGGTGGGGTCCGTTTGGAGGTGGCGGAAATGACGGCGGATGATACGCTGTACATGGAGATTGGTGGGGTGGTAGGTGAGGACCAGTGGGGTTCTGTCCTGGTGGCGGTTGGAGGGGCGGGGCTCAAGGGCGGAGGAGCGGGAAGTGGAAGAGATGCGGTGGAGGGCATCGTCGACCACGTCGGGGGGGAAATTGCGGTCCTTGAAGAAGGAGGCCATCTGGGTTGTACATTTTTGGAACTGGTCCTCCTGGGAGCAGATGCGGCGGAGACGAAGGAATTGGGAGAATGGGATGGCGTTTTTACAGGGGGCAGGGTGGGAGGAGGTGTAGTCCAGGTAGCTGTGGGAGTCGGTCGGTTTGTAGTAGATGTCCGTGTTGATCCGGTCGCCTGAGATAGAAATAGAAAGGTCGAGGAAGGGGAGGGAGGGATCTGAGACTGTCCAGGTGAATTTGAGGTCGGGGTGGAAGGTGTTGGTGAAGCGGATGAACTGTTCAACCACCTCGTGGGAGCACGAGGCGGCGCCGATACAGTCATCGATGTAGCGGAGGAAAAGGTGGGGGGTGGGGCCAGTGTAGTTGCGGAAGATGGACTGTTCCACATCCAGGGATTAGGCTCTGGAACACAGTGCCTGAGAGTGTGGGTTAGGCCGGATTAATCCAGGGGTTAGGGTCTGGAAAACAGCGCCTGAGAGTGTGGGATAGGGCAGATTCATCCAGGGATTATGTCTGGAACACAGTGCCAGAGAGTATGGTGGTGGTCGGTTTAATGCTGGAGTTAGGGTCTGGAACACAGTGTCTGAGAGTGAGGGAAGGCCGGATTAATTCAGGGGTTAGGGTCTGGAACAGTGTCTGAGAATGTAGGTTGGGCCGGATTCATCCAGGGGTTAGGGTCTGGAACACAGTGCCGGAGAGTGTGGGGGAGGCCGGATTAATCCAGGGGTTAGGGTCTGGAACACAGTGTCTGAGGATGTGGGTTTGGCTGGATTAATCGAAGGCTTAGGGTCTGGAACACAGTGCCTGAGAGTGTGGGATTGGCTGGATTAATCCAGGTGTTAGGGTCTGGAATACAGTGCCTGAGAGTGTGGGATAGGCCGGATTAATCCAGGGGTTAGGGACTGCCACACAGTGTCTGAGAATGTGGGTTAGGCCGGATTAATCCAGGGGTTAGGCTCTGGAACACAGTGCCTGAGAGTGTGCGGGAGGCTGAATTAATTCAGGTATGAGGGTCTGGAACGCAGTGCCTGAGAGTGTGGGATAGGCCGGATTAATCCATGGGTTAGGTTCTGGAACACACTGCCTGAGAATGTGGGGGAGGCTGGATAAATCCAGGGGTTAGTGTGAGGAACAAAGTGCCTGAGAGCATGGGATAGACCAGATTAATTCAAGGATTTATGGTCTGGAACACAGTGCCTGAGAGAGTGGGATAAACCGGATTAATCCAGGGGTTAGGGCCTGGAACACAGTGTCTGAGAATATGGGTTAGGCCGGATTAGTCCAAGGGTTAGGGTCTGGAACACAGTGTCTGAGAATGTGGGTTAGGCCGGATTAATCCAGGGGTTAGGCTCTGGAACACCAGAGTGTGGGGGAGGCTGAATTAATTCAGGTATGAGGGTCTGGAACACAGTGCCTGAAAGTGTGGGATAGGCCGGATTAATCCACGGTTAGGTTCTGGAACACACTGCCTGAGAATGTGGGGGAGGCTGGATTAATTCAGGGTTAAGAATCTGTAAAACAGTGTCTGAGTGTGTGGGATTGGCTGGATTAATCCAGGTATTAGGGTCTGGAACACAGTGCCTGAGAGTGTGGGGTAGGCCGGATTAATCCAGAGGTTAGGGTCTGGAACACAGTGCCTGTGTGTGTGGGATAGGCCGGAATAATCCAGGGGTTAGGGTCTGGAACACAGTGTCTGAGACCGTGGGATAGGCCGGGTCAATCCAGGGGTTAGTGCCTGGAATGCAGTGCCTGAGAGTGCGGGATAGGGCGGATTAATTCAGGTGTTAGGATCTGGAACACAGTGTCTGAGAATGTGGGTTAGGCGGATTAATCCAGGGGTTAGGCTCTGGAACACAGTGCCTGAGAGTGTGCGGGAGGCCGAATTAATTCAGGTGTTAGAGTCTGGAACACAGTGCCTGAGCGATTGGGATAGGCCGGATTAATCCAGGGGTTAGGGTCTAGAAAACAGTGCCTGAGAGTGTGGGATATGCCAGAATATTCCAGGTGTTAGGGTCTGGAACACAGTGTCTGAGACTGTGGGATAGGCCGGTTCAATCCAGGGGTTAGTGTCTGGAACGCAGTGCCTGAGAGTGCGGGATATGGTGGATTAATCCAGGTGTTAGGGTCTGGACCACAGTGTCTGAGAGTGTGGGATAGGGCGGATTAATCCAGTGGTTCGGTTCTGGAATACAGTGTCTGAGAGTGTACAATAGGCCGGGTCAATCCAGGGTTTATTGTCGGGAATACAGTGTCTGAGAGAATGGTAATGGTCGGTTTAATCCAGGGGTTAGTGTCTGGAACACAGTGTCTGAGAGTGCGGGATAGGTCGGATTAATCCAGGGGTTAGAATCTGGAACACAGTGTCAGAGAGTGTGGGATAGGCTGAATTAATCCAGGGTTTAGGGTCTGTAAAAGAGTGTCTGAGGGTGTGGATTTGGCTGGATTAATAGAAGGCATAGTGTCTGGAATACAGTGCCTGAGAGTGTGAGATTGGCCGGATTAATCCAGGGGTTATGATCTGGAAAACAGTACCTGAGTGTGTGGGATAGGCCAGATTAATCCAGAGGTTAGGGTCTGGAACACAGTACCTGAGAGTGTGGGAGAGGTGGGAATAATCCGGGGGAAGGATCTGTAACACAGTGTCTGAGAGTGTTCGGGAGTCCGAGTCAATCCAGGGTTAAGGGTCTGGAACACAGTTCCTGAGAATTTGGGATAGGCTGGATTAATCCAGGGGTTAGTGTCTGGAACACAGTGCCTAGGAGTGTGGGATAGGCTGGATTAATCCAGGGGTTAGTGTCTGGAACAGAGTGTCTGAGAGTGTGGGATAGGCCGGATTCATCTAGGGGGTAGGGTCTGGAACACAGTGTCTGAGAGTGTGGGATAGGCCGGATTAATCCAGAGGTTAGGGTCTGGAACACAGTACCTGAGGATGTGGGATAGGCGGGATTAATCCACGGGTCAGGGTCTGGAACACAGTGTCTGAGAGTGTGGGATTCGCTGGATTAATCCAGGGGTTACGTTCTGGAACATAGTGTCTGAGAGTATGGAATAGGGCGGATTAATCCAGGGGTTTTGGTCTGGAATGCAGTTTCTGAGAGTGTGGGATAGGCCAGATTAATACAGGGTTTAGGGTCTGAAACAGAGTGGCTGAGAGTCAGGGATAGGCCAGATTAATCCAGGGGTTATGGCCTGGAACACAGTGCCTGAGAGAGTGGGATAGGCCGGATTAATCCAGGGGTTAGGGTCTGGAACACAGTGCCTGAGAGTGTGGGATTCGCTGGATTAATCCAGGGGTAAGGATCTGAAACACAGTGCCAGAGAGTGTGCAGGGAGCTGAATTAATTCAGGTATGAGAGTCTGGAACACAGGGTCTGAGAGATTGGGATAGGCCGGATTAATCCAGGGGTTAGGCTCTGGAACACAGTGTCTGAGAATGTGGGTTAGGCCGGATTAATCCAAGGGTTAGGGTCTGGAACACAGTGTCTGAGAATGTGGGTTAGGCCTGATTAATCCAGGGGATAGGGTCTGGAACGCAGTGCCTGAGAGTGTGGGATAGGCCGGATTAATCCACGGGTTAGGTTCTGGAACACAGTGCCTGAGAATGTGGGGGAGACTGGATTAATCCAGGTGTTAGGTTGTGGAACAAAGTGCCTGAGAGTGTGGGATAGACCAGATTAATCCAGAGGTTAGGCTCTGGAACAGTGTCTGAGAATGTGGGTTAGGCCGGATTAATCCAAGGTTTAGTGTCTGGAACACAGTGTCTGAGAATGTGGTTTAGGCCTGATTAATCCAGGGGATAGGGTCTGGAACGCAGTGCCTGAGAGTGTGGGATAGGCCGGATTAATCCACGGGTTAGGTTCTGGAACACAGTGCCTGAGAATGTGGGGGAGACTGGATTAATCCAGGTGTTAGGTTGTGGAACAAAGTGCCTGAGAGTGTGGGATAGACCAGATTAATTCAAGGATTTAGGGTCTGGAACTCAGTGCCTGAGAGAGTGGGATAGGCCGGATTAATCCAGGGGTTAGAGTCTGGAACACAGTGTCGGAGAGTGTGGGTTTGGCTGGATTAATCCAGGTGTTAGGGTCTGGAACACAGTGCCTGAGTTTGTAATAGGCCGGATTAATCCAGGGGTGACGTTCTGGAACACAGTGTCTGAGAGTGTGGGATTGGCGGGATTAATCCGGGGTTTAGGGTCTGGAAAACAGTGCCTGAGAGTGTGGGATAGTCAGGATTAATCCAGGGGTTAGGGTCTGGAACACAGGGTCTGAGAATGTAGGTTAGGCCAGATTCATCTAGGGGTTAGGGTCTGGAACACAGTGTCTGAGAGAGTGGGTTAGGCCTGATTAATCCAGGGGTTAGATTCTGGAACACAGTGCCTGAGAATGTGGGATAGGCTGGATTAATCCAGGAGTTAGTGTCTGGAACACAGTGCCTGAGAGTGTGGGATTCGCTGGATTAATCCAGGGGTTACGTTCTGGAACACAGTGCCTGAGAGTGTGGGGTAGTCCCGGTTTATCCAGGGGTTAGTGTCTGGGACACAGTGTCTGAGAGTATGGAATAGGGCGGATTAATGCAGGGGTTTTGGTCTGGAACACAGTTTCTGAGAGTGTGGGATAGGCCAGATTAATGCAGGGTTTTAGGTCTGAAACAGAGTGGCTGTGAGTCAGGGATAGGCCAGATTAATCCAGGGGTTATGGCCTGGAACACAGTGCCTGAGAGAGTGGGATAGGCCAGATTAATCCAGGGGTTAGGGTCTGCAACACAGTGTCTGAGAATGTGGGTTAGGCCGGATTAATCGAAGGGTTAGGGTCTGGAACACAGTGCCAGAGAGTGTGCGGGAGACTGAATTAATTCAGGTATGAGGGTCTGGAACACAGTGCCTGAGAGATTGGGATAGGCCGGATTAATCCAGGGGTTAGGGTCTGCAACACAGTGTCTGAGAATGTGGGTTAGGCCGGATTAATCCAAGGGTGAGGGTCTGGAACACAGTGTCTGAGAATGTGGGTTAGGCCTGATTAATCCAGGGGATAGGGTCTGGAACGCAGTGCCTGAGAGTGTGGGATAGGCCGGATTAATCCACGGGTTAGGTTGTGGAACACACTGCCTGAGAATGTGGGGAAGACTGGATTAATCCAGGGGTTAGGTTGTGGAACAAATTGCCTGAGAGCGTGGGATAGACCAGATTAATTCAAGGATTTAGGGTCTGGAACACAGTGCCTGAGAGAGTGGGATAAACCAGATTAATCCAGGGGTTAGAGTCTGGAACACTGTCTGAGAGTGTGGGATAGGCTGAAATAATCCAGGGTTTAGTGTCTGTAAAACAGTGTCTGAGGGTGTGGGTTTGTCTGGATTAATCCAGGTGTTAGGGTCTGGAACACAGTGCCTGAGTTTGTGATAGGCCGGATTAATCCAGGAGTTAGTGTCTGGAACACAGTGCCTGAGAGTGTGGGATTGGCCAGATTAATCAAGGGGTTAGGGTCTGGAAAACAGTGTCTGAGAGTGTAGGATAGGCAGGATTAATCCAGGGGTTAGGGTCTGGAACACAGGGTCTGAGAATGTGGGTTAGGCCGGATTCATCGAGGGGTTAGGATCTGGAACACAGTGCCTGAGAGTGTGGGGAGGCTGGGTAAATCCAGGGGTTAGGGTCTGGAACACAGTGCCTGAGTGCGTGGGATAGGCTGGAATAATCCAGGGGTTTGGGGCTGGAACACAGTGTCTGAGAGTGTGGGATAGGGCGGATTTATCCAGGGGTTTTGGTCTGAACTACAGTTTCTGAGAGTGTGTGATACGCCAGATGAATGCAGGGTTTAGGGTCTGACACAGAGTGCCTGAGAGTCAGGGATAGGCCAGATTAATCCAGGGGTTAGGGTCTGGAACACAGTGACTGAGAGTTTGGGGAGGTCGGGTCATTCCAGGGGATAGAGTCTGGAACACAGTGCCAGAAAGTGTGGGGGAGGCCGGATTTATCCAGGGGTTAGGGTCTGCAACACAGTGTCTGAGAATGTTGGTTAGGCCAGATTAATCCAGAAGTTAGGGTCTGGAACACAGTGCCTGAGTGCGTGGGATAGTCCGGAATAATCCAGGTGTTAGGGTCTATGGAAAACAGTGTTTGAGAGTTTGGGATAGGCCGGATTAATCCAGGGGTTAGAGTCTGGAAAACAGTGCCTGAGAGTGTGGGATAGGCCGGATTCATACAGAGGTTATGGTCTGGAACACAGTGTCTGAGAATGTGGGTGAGGCTGGACTAATCCAGGAGTTAGGGTCTGGAACACAGTGTCTGAGAATGTGGGTTAGGCGGGATTAATCCAGGGGTTAGGGTCTGGAACACAGTGCCTGAGAGTGTGGGGGAAGCCCGATTAATCCAGGGGTTAGGGTCTGGAACGCAGTGCCTGAGAGTGTGAGATAGGCCGGGTCAATCCATGGGTTAGGGTCTGGAACGCAGTACCCATGAGTGTTTGTAAGGCCGCGTTAATCCAGTGTTTATGGTCTGGATCATAGTGCCTGAGAGTGCAGGGTAGGACTCTGTAATATAGAGGTTAGGGTCTGCAGCACCATGCCGAAGAGAGTGGGATAGGCTGGTTTAATCCGGGGTTAGGGTGTGGAAGACAGAGTCTGAGAGTGATGGATTGGTCGGATTAATCCAGAAGTTAGGGTCTGGAACACAGTGCCTGAGTGCGTGGGATAGGCCGGAATAATCCAGGTGTTACGGTCTGGAAAACAGTGTTTGAGAGTTTGGGATAGGCCGGATTTATCCAGGGGTAAGAGTCTGGAAAACAGTGCCTGAGAGTGTGGGATAGGCCGGATTCATACAGAGGTTATGGTCTGGAACACAGTGTCTGAGAATGTGGGTTTAGCGGGACTAATACAGGAGTTAGGGTCTGGAACAGTGTCTGAGAATGTGGGTTAGGCGGGATTAATCCAGGGGTTAGGGTCTGGAACGCAGTGCCTGAGAGCGTGGGGGAAGCCCGATTAATCCAGGGGTTAGGGTCTGGAACACAGTGCCTGAGAGTGTGGGATATGTGGGAATAATCCAGGGGTTAGGGTATGGAATTCGGTGCCTTTGAGTGTGGGATAGGCCGGATTAATCCAGGCATTAGGTTCTGGAATACAGTGCCTGAGAGTTTTGGGAGGTCGGGTCATTCCAGGGGACAGGGTCTGGAACGCAGTGCCTGAGAGTGTGAGATAGGCCGGGTCAATCCAGGGGTTAGGGTCTGGAATGCAGTACCCATGAGTGTGGGTAAGGCCGCATTAATCCAGTGGTTATGGTCTGGATCATCGTGCCTGAGAGTGCAGGGTAGGACTCTGTAATATAGAGGTTAGGGTCTGGAGCACTGTGCCTAAGAGAGTGGGATAGGCTGGTTTAATCCGGGGTGAGGGTGTGGAAGATAGAGTCTGAGAGTGATGGATTGGTCGGATTAATCCAGGGGTTAGTGTCTGGAACACAGTGTCTGAGAGTGTGGGATAGGCCGGATTAATCCAGGGGTTAGGCTCTGGAACACAGTGTCTGAGAATGTGGGTTAGGCGGGATTAATCGAGGGGTTAGGGTCTGGAACACAGTGCCTGAGAGTGTGGGGGAAGCCCGATTAATCCAGGGGTTAGGGTCTGGAACACAGTGTCTGAGAGTGTGGGATAGGCTGAAATAATCCAGGGTTTAGTGTCTGTAAAACAGTGTCTGAGGGTGTGGGTTTGGCTGGATTAATCCAGGTGTTCGGGTCTGGAACACAGTGCCTGAGTTTGTGATAGGCCGGATTAATCCAGGGGTTAGTGTCTGGAACACAGTGCCTGAGAGTGTGGGATTGGCCAGATTAATCAAGGGGTTAGGGTCTGGAACACAGGGTCTGAGAATGTGGGTTAGGCCGGATTCATCGAGGGGTTAGGATCTGGAACACAGTGCCTGAGAGTGTGGGGAGGCTGGGTAAATCCAGGGGTTAGGGTCTGGAACACCGTGCCTGAGTGCGTGGGATAGGCTGGAATAATCCAGGGGTTAGGGGCTGGAACACAGTGTCTGAGAGTGTGGGATAGGGCGGATTTATCCAGGGGTTTTGGTCTGAACTACAGTTTCTGAGAGTGTGTGATACGCCAGATGAATGCAGGGTTTAGGGTCTGACACAGAGTGCCTGAGAGTCAGGGATAGGCCAGATTAATCCAGGGGTTAGGGTCTGGAACACAGTGCCTGAGAGTGTGGGGGAAGCCCGATTAATCCAGGGGTTAGGGTCTGGAACACAGTGCCTGAGAGTGTGGGATATGTGGGAATAATCCAGGGGTTAGGGTATGGAATTCGGTGCCTTTGAGTGTGGGATAGGCCAGATTAATCCAGGCATTAGGTTCTGGAATACAGTGCCTGAGAGTTTTGGGAGGTCGGGTCATTCCAGGGGACAGGGTCTGGAACGCAGTGCCTGAGAGTGTGAGATAGGCCGGGTCAATCCAGGGGTTAGGGTCTGGAACGCAGTACCCATGAGTGTGGGTAAGGCCGCATTAATCCAGTGGTTATGGTCTGGATCATCGTGCCTGAGAGTGCAGGGTAGGACTCTGAAAGATAGAGGTTAGGGTCTGGATCACTGTGCCTCAGAGAGTGGGATAGGCTGGTTTAAACCGGGGTAAGGTTCTGGAAGACAGAGTCTGAGAGTGATGGATTGGTCGGATTAATCCAGGGGTTAGTGTCTGGAACACAGTGTCTGAGAGTGTGGGATAGGCCGGATTAATCCAGGGGTTAGGCTCTGGAACACAGTGCCTGAGAATGTGGGTTAGGTGGGATTAATCCAGGGGTTAGGGTCTGGAACACAGTGCCTGAGAGTGTGGGGGAAGCCCGATTAATCCAGGGGTTAGGGTCTGGAACACAGTGTCTGAGAGTGTGGGATAGGCTGAAATAATCCAGGGTTTAGTGTCTGTAAAACAGTGTCTGAGGGTGTGGGTTTGGCTGGATTAATCCAGGTGTTAGGGTCTGGAACACAGTGCCTGAGAGTGTGGGATTGGCCAGATTAATCCAGGGGTTAGGGTCTGAAACACAGTGCCTGAGAGTGTGGGGGAAGCCCGATTAATCCAGGGGTTAGGGTCTGGAACGCAGTGCCTGAGAGTGTGAGATAGGCCGGGTCAATCCAGGGGTTAGGGTCCGGAACGCAGTACCCATGAGTGTGGGATAGGCCGGATTTATCCAGGGGTTAGAGTTAATCCAGTGGTTATGGTCTGGATCATAGTGCCTGAGAGTGCAGGGTAGGACTCTAATATAGCGGTTAGGGTCTGGAGCACCGTGCCTGAGAGAGTGGGATAGGCTGGTTTAATCTGGGGTTAGGGTGTGGAAGACAGTGTCTGAGAGTGATGGATTGGTCGGATTAATCCAGAAGTTAGGGTCTGGAACACAGTGTCTGAGAGTGTGGGATAGGCCGGATTAATCCAGTGGTTATGGTCTGGAACACAGTGCCTGAGTGCGTGGGATAGGCCGGATTAATCCAGTGGTTATGGTCTGGAACACAGTGCCTGAGTGCGTGGGATAGGCCGGATTTATCCAGGGGTTAGAGTCTGGAAAACAGTGCCTGAGAGTGTGGGATAGGCCGGATTCATACAGAGGTTATGGTCTGGAACACAGTGTCTGAGAATGTGGGTTAGGCGGGATTAATCCAGGGGTTAGGGTCTGGAACACAGTGCCTGAGAGTGTGGGGGAAGCCCGATTAATCCAGAGGTAAGGGTCGGGAACACAGTGCCTGTGTGTGTGGGATATGTGGGAATAATCCAGGGGTTAGGGTATGGAATTCGGTGCCTTTGAGTGTGGGATAGGCCGGATTAATCCAGGCATTAGGGTCTGGAATACAGTGCCTGAGAGTTTTGGGAGGTCGGGTCATTCCAGTGGATAGGGTCTGGAACACAGTGCCTGAGAGTGTGAGATAGGCCGGGTCAATCAGGGGTTAGGGTCTGGAACGCAGTACCCATGAGTGTGGGTAAGGCCGCGTTAATCCAGTGGTTATGGTCTGGATCATAGTGCCTGAGAGTGCAGGGTGGGACTCTGTAATATAGAAGTTAGGGTCTGGAGCACTGTGCCTGAGAGAGTGGGATAGGCTGGATTAATCCGAGGTTAGGGTGTAGAATACAGAGTCTGAGAGTGATGGATTGGTCGGATTAATCCAGGGGTTAGTGTCTGGAACATAGTGCCTGAGAGTTTGGGAGGTCGGGTCAATCCAGGGGATAGGGTCTGGAATGCAGTACCCATGAGTGTGGGTAAGGCCGTGTTAATCCAGGATATTTCGTCTGGAAAACAGTTTCTGAGAGTGTGGGATAGGCGCATTAATCCAGGGGTTAGTGTCTGGAACACAGTGCCTTTGAGTGTGGGATAGGCCAGGTCAATCCAGGGGTTAGGGTCTGGAACAGTGCCTTTGAGTGTGGGATAGTCCGGATTAATCCAGGGGTTAGGGTCTGGAACAAAGTGCCTGAGAGGGTGGGATAGGCCGGATTAATCCAGGGGTTAGGGTCTGGAACACAATGCCTGAGAATGTGGGGAGGCCGAGTCAATCCAGGGGTTAGGGACTGGATCACAGTGCCTGAGAGTGTGGGGAGGCCGAATTAATCTCGGGGTTAGGGTCTGGAACACAGTGCCGGAGAGTTTGGGGGAGGCCGTACGAATGTAGAGGTTAGGGTCTGGAACACAGTGCCTGAAAGTATAGGATAACCCAGATTAATCAAGGGGTAAGTGACTGGAACACAGTGCCTGAGAGTGTTCGGGAGGCCGAGTCAATCCAAGTGTTAGGGTCAGGAACACAGTGTCTGAGAGTGCAGGATAGGCCGGATTAATCCAGGGGTTAGGGTCTGGAACACAGTGCCTGAGAGTGTGGGATAGGCCAGGTCAATCCAGGGATTATTGTCAGGAATATAGTGTCAGTGAGTGTGTGGGAGGACGGATTAATTCAGTGTTAGGGTCTGGAAAACAACGCTTGAGAGTTTGGGATCGGCCGGATTAATCCAGGGGTTAGAGTCTGGAAAACAGTGCCTGAGAGTGTGGGATAGGCCGGATTAATCCAGGGGTTAGAGTCTGGAACACTGCCTGAGAATGTGGGATAGGCCAGATTAATCCAGGGGTTAGTGTCTGGAAAACAGTGTTTGAGAGTGTGGGATAGGCCGGATTAATCCAGGGGTTAGGGTCTGGAACACAGTGTCTGAGAGTGTGGGATAGGCCGGAATAATCCAGAGGTTAGGGTCTGGAAAACAGTGTTTGAGAGTTTGGGATAGGCCGGATTAATCCAGGGGTTAGTGTCTGGAACACAGTGTCTGAGGTTGTGGGTTTGGCTGGATTAATCGAAGGCTTAGGGTCTGGAACACAGTGCCTGAGAGTGTGGCATTCGCTGGATTAATCCAGGGGTTACGTTCTGGAACACAGTGCCTGAGAGTGTGGGGGAGGCCGGATTTATCCAGGGGTTAGGGTCTGCAACACAGTGTCTGAGAGTATGGAATAGGGCGGATTAATGCAGGTGTTTTGGTCTGGAATACAGTTTCCGAGAGTGTGGGATAGGCCAGATTAATCCAGGGGTAGGGTCTGCAACACAGTGTCTGAGAATGTGGGTTAGGCCGGATTAATCCAGGGGTTAGGATCTGGAACACAGTGCCTGAGAGTGTGGGATAGGCCGGATTCATCCAGAGGTTAGGGTCTGGAACACAGTGTCTGTGAATGTGGGTTAGGCCGGAATAATCCAGGGGTTAGGGTCTGGAACACAGTGTCTGAGAATGTTGGTTAGGCCGGATTAATCCAGAAGTTCGGGTCTGGAACACAGTGCCTGAGTGCGTGGGATAGGCTGGAATAACCTAGGGATTAGGGTCTGGAACACAGTGTCTGAGAGCGTGGGATAGGCCGGGTCAATCCAGGGGTTAGACTCTGGAACACAGTGCCTGAGAGTGTTCGGGATGCCGAATTAATTCTGGAGATAGGGTCTGGAACAGAGTGCCTGAGAGATTCGGATAGGCAGGATTAATCCAGGTGTTAGGGTCTGGAAAACAGCGCCTGAGAGTGTGAGATAGGCCGGATTCATCTAGGGATTATGTCTGGAACACAGTGCCAGAGAGTATGGTGGTGGTCGGTTCAATGCTGGGGTTCGTATCTGGAACACAGTGCCTGAGAGTTGGGTTAGGCTGGACTAATCCAGGAGTTAGGGTCTGGAACACAGTGTCTGAGAGTGTGGGATAGGCCGGATTAATCCAGAGGTTAGGGTCTGGAACACAGTGTCTGAGAATGTGGGTTAGGCCGGATTCATCTAGGGGTTAGGGTCTGGAACACAGTGTCTGAGAGTGTGGGTTCGGCCTGATTAATGCAGGGGTGAGGATCTGGAACACAGTGTCTGAGAGTGTGGGAT
Organism: Chiloscyllium plagiosum; assembly: GCF_037043375.1. Lineage (NCBI taxonomy): Eukaryota > Metazoa > Chordata > Chondrichthyes > Orectolobiformes > Hemiscylliidae > Chiloscyllium > Chiloscyllium plagiosum. Next base: position 39,287,187 of record NW_028270181.1, on the reverse strand, counting down.
AGGCCAGATTAATCCACGGGTAGGGTCTGGAACACAGTGCCTGAGAATGTGGGATAGGCCGGATTACTCCAGGGGTTAGTGTCTGGAACACAGTGTCTGAGAATGTGGGTTAGGCCGGATTATTCCAGGGGTTAGGGTCTGGAACACTGTGCCTGAGAGTGTGGGGGAAGCCCGATTAATCCAGGGGTTAGGGTCTGGAACACAGTGCCTGAAAGTGTGGTATAGGCCGGGTCAATCCAGGGGTTAGGCTCTGGAACACAGTGCCTGAGAGTGTGGGGGAGGCCGGATTAATCCAGTGGTTCGGTTCTGGAACACAGTGTCTGAGAGTGTACGATAGACTGGGTCAATCCAGGGTTTATTGTCGGGAATACAGTGTCTGAGTGTATGGTGGTGGTCGGGTTAATACAGGGATTAGTGTCTGGAACACAGTGTCAGTGAGAGTGGGATATGTCGGAACAATCCAGGGGTTAGGGTCTGGAACACAGTGTCTGAGAGTGTGGGATAGGTCGGATCAATCCAGGGGTTTGTGTCTGGAACGCATTGTCTGAGAGCGCGTTTTGGTAGGATTAATCCAGGGGTTAGGCTCTGGAACACAGTGCCTGAGAGTGTGCGGGAGTCCAAATTAATTCAGGCGTTAGGGTCTGGAACACAGTGTCTGAGAGTGTGGGATAGGCTGAATTAATCCAGGGTTTACGGTCTGTGAAACAGTGTCTGAGGGTGTGGATTTGGCTGGGTTAATCCAGTGGTTCGTTTCTGGAACACTGTGTCTGAGAGTGTGGTTTCGGCCGGATTAATCCAGGGGTTAGAGTTTGGAACACAGTGCCTTAGAGATTGGGATAGGCCGGATTAATCCAGGGGTTAGTGTCTGGAACACAGTGCCTAAGAGTGTGGGGAGCCCGATTAATCCAGGGGTTAGGGTCTGGAACACAGTGTCAGAGAGTGTGGGATTGGCCGGATTAATCAAGTGTTTAGGGTCTGGAAAACAGTGTCTGGGTTTGTGAGATAGGCCGGATTAATCCAGGGGTTAGGGTCTGGAACACAGTGCCTGAGAGCGTGGGGTATGCCCGGTCAATCCAGGGGTTAGTGTCTGGAACACAGTGCCTGATAGTGTTGGACAGGCCGGAATAATCCAGGGGTTAGAGTCTGGAACACAGTGCCTTAGAGATTGGGATAGGCCGGATTAATCCAGGGGTTAGTGTCTGGAAAACACTGCCTGAGAATGTGGGATAGGCCGGATTCATCCAGGGATTATGTCTGGAACACAGTGCCTGAGAGTGTGGGGAGGCCGGATTAATCCAGGGGTTAGGGTCTGGAACGCAGTGCCTGAGAGTGCGGGATAGGGCGGATTAATCCAGCGGATTTGGTCTGGAATACAGTTTCTGAGAGTATGGGATGGGCCAGATTAATGCAGGGTTTAGGGTCTGAAAGAGAGTGCCTGAGAGTCAGGGATAGGCCAGATTAATCCAGGGGTTATGGCCTGGAACACAGTGACTAAGTGAGTGGGATAGGCCGGATTAATCCAGGGGTTAGGGTCTGGAACACAGTGCCTGAGAGCGTGGGATAGACCGGATTAATCCAGGGGTTAGGGTCTGGAACACAGTGCCTGAGAGTGTGGGATAGGTATGAATAATCCAGGGGTTAGAGTCTGGAATTCAGTGCCTGAGAGTGTGGGATAGGCCAGGTCAAACCTGGGTTGACGGTCTGGAATACATTGTCTGAGAGATTGGGACAGGCTGGATTAATCCAGGGGTTAGGGTCTGGATCAGAATGCCTGAGAGTGTGGATTAGGCCAGGTCATTCCAGGTGTTAGTGTCTGGAATACAGTGCCTGAGAGTACGGGATAGGCCGGATCAATCCAGGGGTTAGGCTCTGGAACACAGTGCCTGAGAGTGTGCGGAGGCCGGATTAATCCAGTGGTACGGTTCTGGAAGACAGTGTCTGAGAGTGTACGATAGGCAGGGTGAATCCAGGGTTTATTGTCGGGAATACAGTGTCTGAGTATATGGTGGTGGTCGGCTTAATACAGGGATTAGTGTGTGGAACACAGTGTCAGAGAGAGTCGGATAGGCCGGATTAAACCAGGGGTTAGGGTCTGGAAAACAGTGCATGAGAGTGTGGGATAGGCAGGATTAATCCAGGGGTTAGACTCTGGAACACAGTGCCTGAGAGAGTGGGGGAGGCCGGATTTATCCAGGGGTTAGGGTCTGGAACACAGTGTCTGAGAGTGTGGGATAGGCTGGATTACTCCAGAGGTTCGGGTCTGGAACACAGTGCCTGAGTGCTTGGGATATGTCGGAATAATCAAGGGTTAGGGTCTGGAACACAGTGTCTGAGAGTGTGGGATAGGCCGGGTCAATCCTGGGGTTAGTGTCTGGAACACATTGCCTGAGAGCGCGGGATAGGTAGGATTAATCCAGAGATTAAGGTCTGGAAAACAGCGCCTGAGAGTGTAGGTTAGGACAGATTCATCCAGGGATTATGTCTGGAACACAGTGCCTGAGTGTTTGGTGGTGGTTGGTCTAATGCTGGGGTTAGTGTCTGGAACACAGTATCTGAGAGTGTGGGGAGGCCGGATTAATACAGGGGTTAGGGTCTGGAACACAGTGTCTGAGAGTGTGGGTAGGCCGGATTAATCCAGGGGTTAGGGTCTGGAACACAGTGCCTGAGAGTGTGGGATAGGCCAGATTAATCCACGGGTTAGGCTCTGGAACACAGTGCCTGAGAGTGTGTGGTAGGCCGGATTAATCCAGGGGTTAGTGTCTGGAACACAGTGCCTGAGGGTGTGGGTTTGGCTGGATTAATAGAAGGCTTAGTGTCTGGAACACAGTGCCTGAGAGTGTGGGATTGGCCGGATTAATCCAGGGGTTACGTTCTGGAACACAGTGCCTGAGAGTGTGGGATAGGCCGGATTAATCCAGGGGTTAGTGTCTGGAACACAGTGTCTGAGAGTGTGGGACAGGTTGAATTATTCCAGGCTTTAGGGTCTGTAAAACAGTGTCTGAGGGTGTGGGTTTGGCTGGATTAATAGAAGGCTTAGTGTCTGGAACACAGTGCCTGAGAGTGTGGGATTGGCCGGATTATTCCAGGGGTTATGGTCTGGAAAACAGTACCTGAGTGTGTGGGATAGGCCAGATTAGTCCAGAGGTTAGCGTCTGGAACACAGTACCTGAGAGTGTGGGAGAGATGGGAATAATCCAGGGGTTAGGATCTGTAACACAGTGTCTGAGAGTGTTCGGGAGTCCGAGTCAATCCAGGGTTAAGGGTCTGGAACACAGTTCCTGAGAATTTGGGATAGGCCAGATTAATCCAAGGGTTAGTGTCTGGAACACAGTGCCTGAGAGTGTGGGTTAGGCTGGATTAATCCAGGGGCTAGGGTCTGGAAAACAGTATCTGAGAGAGTGGGATAGGCCGGATTAATCCAGGGGTTAGATTCAGGAACACAGTGACTGAGAGTATTGGTTAGGCCATTTTAATCCAGGGTTAGTGTCTGGAATACAGTGCCTGAGAGAGTGGGATAGTCCGGATTTATCCAGGGGTTAGAGTCTGGAACACAGTGTCTGAGAATGTGGGTTAGGCCAGTGTAATCCAGGGGTTAGGCTCTGGAACACAGTGCTTGAGAGATTGTGACAGGCCGGATTCATCCAGGGATTATGTCTGGAACACAGTGCCTGAGATTATGGTGGTGGTCGGTTTAATGCTGGGGTTAGTGTCTGGAACACAGTGTCTGAGAGTGTGGGTAGGCCGGATTAATCCAGGGATTAGGCTCTGGAACACAGTGCCTGAGATTATGGTGGTGGTCGGTTTAATGCTGGGGTTAGTGTCTGGAACACAGTGTCTGAGAGTGTGGGGGAGGCCGGATTAATCCATGGGTTAGGGTCTGGAACACAGTGCCTGAGCATGTGGGATCGGTTGAATTAATCCACGGGTTAGGCTCTGGAACACAGTGCCTGAGAGTGTGTGGTAGGCCAGATTAATCCAGGGGTTAGGGTCTGGAACACAGTGTCTGAGAATGTGGGTTAGGGCAAATTCATACAGGGATTCTGTCTGGAACACAGTGCAGAGAGTATGGTGGTGGTCGGTTTAATGCTGGGGTTAGCGTCTGGAACACAGTGTCTGAGAGTGAGGGAAGGCCGGATTAATCAGGGGGTTAGGGTCTGGAACACAGTGTCTAAGAATGTAGGTTAGGTCGGATTCATCCAGGTGTTAGGGTCTGGCACACAGTGTCTGAGAGATTGGGACAGGCCGGATTAATCCAGGGGTTCGGGTCAGGAACAGTGTCTGAGAATGTGGGTTAAGCCGGCTTAATCCAGGGGTTAGGCTCTATAACACAGTGCCTGAGAGTGTGGGGGAGGCCGGATTAATCCAGGGGTTAGGGTGTGGAACAAATTGCCTGAGAGTGTGGGATGGACCGGATTAATCCACGGTTAGGGTCTGGAACACAGTGCTTGAGAGTGTGTGTTAGGCCGGATTAATCCAGGGGTTAGTGTCTGGAACACAGTGTCTGAGGGTGTGGGTTTGGCTGGATTAATCGAAGGCTTAGGGTCTGGAATACAGTTTCTGAGAGTGTGAGATAGGCCAGATTAATCCAGATGTTAGGGTCTGGAATACAGTGCCTGAGAGTGTGGGATAGGCTGGATTAATCCAGGGGTTAGTGTCTGGAACACAGTGTCTGAGGGTGTGGGTTCGGCTGGATTAATAGAAGGCTTAGTGTCTGGAACACAGTGCCTGAGAGTGTGAGATTGGCCAGATTAATCCAGGGGTTATGATCTGGAACACAGTACCTGAGAGTGTGGGAGAGGTGGGAATAATCTGGGGGTTAGGATCTGTAACACAGTGTCTGAGAGTGTTCGGGAGTCCGAGTCAATCCAGGGTTAAGGGTCTGGAACACAGTTCCTGAGAATTTGGGATAGGCCGGATTAATCCAGGGGTTAGTGTCTGGAACACAGTGTCTGAGGGTGTGGGTTCGGCTGGATTAATGGAAGCCTTAGTGTCTGGAACTCAGTGCCTGACAGTGTGGGATTGGCCGGATTAATCCAGGTGTTAGGGTCTGGAATACAGTGCCTGAGAATGTGGGATAGGCCGGATTGATCCACGGGTTAGGTTTTGGTACACACTGCCAGAAAGTGTGGGGGAGGCTGGATTAATCCAGGGGTTAGGGTGTGGAACACAGTGCCTGAGAGTGTGGGATTGGCCGGATTAATCCAGGTGTTAGGGTCTGGAACACAGTGCCTGAGAGTGTGGAATAGGCCAGATTAATACAGGGTTTAGGGTCTGAAACAGAGTGGCTGAGAGTCAGGGACAGGCCAGATTAATCCAAGAGTTATGGCCTGGAACACAGTGCCTGAGAGAGTTGGATAGGCCAGATTAATCCGGGGGTTAGTGTCTGGAACACAGTGCCTGAGAGATTGGGAGAGGTCGGATTCATCCAGGGATAATGTCTGGAACACAGTGCCTGAGGGTGTGGGTTTGGCTGGATTAATCCAGGTGTTAGGGTCTGGAATACAGTGCCTGAGAGTGTGGGGGAGGCCGGATTAATCCAGGGGTTAGGCTCTGGAACACAGTGCCTGAGAGTGTGGGGGAGGCCGGATTAATCCAGGGGTTAGGGTCTGGAACACAGTGCCTGAGCGTGTGGGATCGGCCGGAATTAATCCATGGGTTAGGCTCTGGAACACAGTGCCTGAGAGTGTGTGGTAGGCCAGATTAATCCTGGGGTTAGTGTCTGGAACACAGTGTCTGAGAGTGTGGGATAGGCCGGATTAATCCAGGGGTTAGGGTCTGGTACACAGTGCCTGAGAATGTGGGATAGGCCGGATTAATCCACGGGTTAGGTTTTGGAACACACTGCCTGAGAGTGTGGGGGAGGCTGGATTAATCCAGGGGTTATGGTGTGGAACAAAGTGCCTGAGAGTGTGGGATGGAACGGATTAATCCACGGTTAGGGTCTGGAACACAGTGTCTGAGGATGTGGGTTTGGCTGGATTAATCCAGGTGTTAGGGTCTGGAATACAGTGCCTGAGAGTGTGGGGGAGGCCGGATTAATCCAGGGGTTAGGCTCTGGAACACAGTGCCTGAGAGTGTGGGGGAGGCCGGATTAATCCAGGTGTTAGGGTCTGGAACACAGTGCCTGACAGTGTGAGATTGGCCAGATAAATCCAGGTGTTAGGGTGTGGAACAAAGTGCCTGAGAGTATGGGATAGGGCGGATTAATCCAGGGGTTTTGGGTCTGGAATACAGTTTCTGAGAGTGTGGGATACGCCAGATTAATGCAGGGTTTCGAGTCTGAAACAGAGTGGCTGAGAGTCAGGGATAGGCCGGATTAATCCAAGGGTTATAGCCTGGAACACAGTGCCTGTGAGAGTGGGATAGGCCGGACTAATCCAGGGGTTAGGGTCTGGAATACAGTGTCTGAGAGTGTGGGATAGGCCGGATTAATCCAAGGGTTCGGGCTTGGAACACAGTGTCTGAGAATGTGGGTTAGGCCGGATTAATCCAAGGGTAAGGCTCTGGAACACAGTGCCTGAGAGTGTGCGGGAGGCTGAATTAATTAGGTATGAGGGTCTGGAACGCAGTGCCTTAGAGATTGGGATAGGCCGGATTAATCCAGGGGTGAGGGTCTGGAACACAGTGCCTGAGCGTGTGGGATCGGCCGGAATTAATCCACGGGTTAGGCTCTGGAACACAGTGCCTGAGAGTGTGTGGTAGGCCAGATTAATCCAGGGGTTAGTGTCTGGAACACAGTGTCTGAGAGTGTGGGATAGGCTGAATTATTCCAGGCTTTAGGGTCTGTAAAACTGTGTCTGAGGGTGTGGGTTTGGCTGGATTAATAGAAGGCTTAGTGTCTGGAATACAGTGCCTGAGAGTGTGGGATTGGCCGGATTAATCCAGGGGTTATGGTCTGGAACACAGTACCTGAGTGTGTGGGATAGGCCAGATTAGTCCAGAGGTTAGGGTCTGGAACACAGTGCCTGAGAGTGTGGGATAGGCCGGATTAATCCGGGGGTTAGGGTCTGGTACACAGTGCCTGAGAATGTGGGATAGGCCGGATTAATCCACGGGTTAGGTTTTGGAACACACTGCCTGAGAGTGTGGGGGAGGCTGGATTAATCCAGGGGTTATGGTGTGGAACAAAGTGCCTGAGAGTGTGGCATAGGCCAGATTAATCCAGGGGTTAGGGTGTGGAACACACTGCCTGAGAATGTCGGGGAGGCTGGATTAATCCAGGGGTTTGGGTGTGGAACACAGTGCCTGAGAGCGTGGGATAGACCAGATTAATTCAAGGATTTAGGGTCTGGAACACAGTGCCTGAGAGAGTGGGATAGGCTGAATTACTCCAGGCTTTAGGGTCTGTAAAACAGTGTCTGAGGGTGTGGGTTTAGCTGGAATAATAGAAAGCTTAGTGTCTGGAATACAGTGCCTGAGAGTGTGGGATTGGCCAGATTAATCCATGGGTTATGGTCTGGAACACAGTACCTGAGAGTGTGGGAGAGGTGGGAATAATCCGGGGGTTAGGATCTGTAACACAGTGTCTGAGAGTGTTCGGGAGTTCGAGTCAAACAAGGGTTAAGGGTCTGGAACACAGTTCCTGAGAATTTGGGATAGGCCGGATTAATCCAGGGGTTAGTGTCTGGAACACAGTGCCTAGGAGTGTGGGATAGGCTGGATTAATCCAGGGGTTAGTGTCTGGAACACAGTGTCTGAGGGTGTGGGTTCGGCTGGATTAATGGAAGCCTTAGGGTCTGGAACTCAGTGCCTGACAGTGTGGGATTGGCCGGATTAATCCAGATGTTAGGGTCTGGAATACAGTGCCTGAGAATGTGGGATAGGCCGGATTAATCCACGGGTTAGGTTTTGGAACACACTGCCTGAGAGTGTGGGGGAGGCTGGATTAATCCAGAGGTTAGGGTGTGGAACAAAGTGCCTGAGAGTGTGGGATTGGCTGGATTAATCCAGGTGTTAGGGTCTGGAATACAGTGCCTGTGAGTGTGGGGTAGGCCCGGTTAGTCCAGGGGTTCGTGTCTGGAACACAGTGTCTGAGAATATGGAATAGGGCGGATTAATCCAGGAGTTTTGGGTCTGGAATACAGTTTCTGAGAGTGTGGGATAGGCCAGATTAATACAGGGTTTTGGGTCTGAAACAGAGTGCCTGAGAGTCAGGGACAGGCCAGATTAATCCAAGGGTTATGGCCTGGAACACAGTGCCTGAGAGAGTGGGATAGGCCGGATTAACCCAGGGGTTAGGGTCTGGAACACAGTGCCTGAGAGATTGGGAGAGGTCGGATTCATCCAGGGATAATGTCTGGAACACAGTGCCTGAGGGTGTGGGTTTGGCTGGATTAATCCAGGTGTTAGGGTCTGGAACACAGGGCCTGAGAGTGTGGGATAGGCCAGATTAATCCAGGGGTTACGTTCTGGAACACAGTGCCTGAGAGTGTGGGGGAGGCCGGATTAATCCAGGGGTTAGGCTCTGGAACACAGTGCCTGAGAGTGTGGGAGAGGCCGGATTAATCCAGCGGTTAGGGTCTGGAACACAGTGCCTGAGCGTGTGGGATCGGCCGGAATTAATCCAAGGGTTAGTCTCTGGAACACAGTGCCTGAGAGTGTGTGGTAGGCCGGATTAATCCAGGGGTTAGTGTCTGGAACACAGTGCCTGAGAGTGTGGGATAGGCCGGATTAATCCGGGGGTTAGGGTCTGGTACACAGTGCCTGAGAATGTGGGATAGGCCGGATTAATCCACGGGTTAGGTTTTGGAACACACTGCCTGAGAGTGTGGGATGGAACGGATTAATCCTCGGTTAGGGTCTGGAACACAGTGCCTGAGCGTGTGGGATCGGCCGGAATTAATCCATGGGTTAGTCTCTGGAACACAGTGCCTGAGAGTGTGTGGTAGGCCGTATTAATCCAGGGGTTAGAGTCTGGAACACAGTGTCTGAGGATGTTGGTTTGGCTGGATTAATCGAAGGCTTAGGGTCTGGAACACAGTGCCTGACAGTGTGAGATTCGCCAGATTAATCCAGGTGTTAGGGTCTGGAACACAGTGCCTGAGGATGTTGGTTTGGCTGGATTAATCGAAGGCTTAGGGTCTGGAACACAGTGCCTGACAGTGTGAGATTCGCCAGATTAATCCAGGTGTTAGGGTCTGGAACACAGTGCCTGACAGTGTGAGATTGGCCGGATTAATCCAGGTGTTAGGGTGTGGAACAAAGTGCCTGAGAGTATGGGATAGGGCGGATTAATCCAGGGGTTTTGGGTCTGGAATACAGTTTCTGAGAGTGTGGGATACGCCAGATTAATGCAGGGTTTCGAGTCTGAAACAGAGTGGCTGAGAGTCAGGGATAGGCCGGATTAATCCAAGGGTGATAGCCTGGAACACAGTGCCTGTGAGAGTGGGATAGGCCGGACTAATCCAGGGGTTAGGGTCTGGAATACAGTGTCTGAGAGTGTGGGATAGGCCAGATTAATCCAAGGGTTCGGGCTTGGAACACAGTGCCTGAGAGTGTGCGGGAGGCTGAATTAATTAGGTATGAGGGTCTGGAACGCAGTGCCTTAGAGATTGGGATAGGCCGGATTAATCCAGGGGTGAGGGTCTGGAACACAGTGCCTGAGCGTGTGGAATCGGCCGGAATTAATCCAGATGTTAGGGTCTGGAATACAGTGCCTGAGAGTGTGGGATAGGCCGGATTAATCCACGGGTTAGTTTCTGGAACACACTGCCTGAGAATGTCGGGGAGGCCAGATTAATCCAGGGGTTAGGGTGTGGAACAAAGTGCCTGAGAGCGTGGGATAGACTGGATTAATTCAAGGATTTAGGGTCTGGAACACAGTGCCTGAGAGAGTGGGATAGGCCGGATTAATCCAGGGGTTAGGGTCTCGGACACAGTGCCTGAGAGTGTGGGATAGGTGGGAATAATCTAGGGGTTAGGGTCTGGAACAGAATACCTGAGAGTGTGGGGAAGGCAAAGTCAATCCAGGTGTTAGTGTCTGGAATACAGTGCCAGAGAGTATGGGATGCGCCGGATCAATCCAGGGGTTAGAGTCTGGCACACAGTGCCTCAGAGTGTGCGGGAGGCCGGATTAATCCAGGTGTTAGGGTCTGGAACACAGTGTCTGAGAATGTGGGTTTCGGTCGGATTAATCCAGTGGTTCGGTTCTGGAACGCAGTGTCTGAGAGTGTACGATAGGTCGGGTCAATCCTTGGTATATTGTCGGGAATACAGTGTCTGAGAGTATGGTGGTGGTCGGTTTAATACAGGGGTTAGTGTCTGGAACACAGTGTCACAGAGAGTGGGATAAGCCGGAATTAATCCAGGGGTTAGGCTCTGGAACACAGTGCCTGAGAGTGTGTGGTCGGCCGGATTAATCCAGTGGTTAGTGTCTGGAACACAGTGTCTGAGAGTGTTGGATAGGCTGAATTATTCCAGGCTTTAGGGTCTGTAAAACAGTGTCTGAGGGTGTGGGTTTGGCTGGTTTATTAGAAGGCTTAGTGTCTGGAATACAGTACCTGAGTGTGTGGGATAGGTCAGATTAATCCGTGTGTTAGGATCTGAGAGTGTCTGAGAGTGTTCGGGAGTCCGAGTCAATCCAGGGTTAAGGGTCTGGAACACAGTTCCTGAGAATTTGGGATAGGCCGGATTAATCCAGGGGTGAGTGTCTGGAACACAGTGCCTAGGAGTGTGGGATAGGCTGGATTAATCCAGGGGTTAGAGTCTGGATCACAGTGCCTGAGAGTGTGGGATACGCCGGATTAATCCAGGGTTTAGGGTCTGGAACACAGTGTCTGACAATGTGATGGAGGCCGGATTAATCCAGGGGTTAGGGTCTGGAACACAGTGTCTAAGAATGTTTGATAGGCTGGATTAATACACGGGTTAGGTTTTGGAACACACTGCCTGAGAGTGTGGGGGAGGCTGGATTAATCCAAGGGTTAGGGTGTGGAACAAAGTGCCTGAGAGTGTGCGATAGGCCGGATTAATCCAGGGGTTAGAGTCTGGAACACAGTGTCTGTGGGTGTGGGTTTAGCTGGATTAATCGAAGTCTTAGGGTCTGGAACACAGTGCCTGACAGTGTGGGATTCGCAAGATTAATCCAGGTGTTAGGGTCTGGAATACAGTGCCTGAGAGTGTGGGTTAGGCCGGATTAATCAAGGGGTTAGAGTCTGGAACACAGTGTCTGAGGGTGTGGGTTTGGCTGGATTAATCGAAGGCTTAGGGTCTGGAACACAGTGCCTGACATTGTGAGATTGGCCGGATTAATCCAGGTGTTAGGGCCTGGAACAAAGTGCCTGAGAGTATGGGATAGGACGGATTATTCCAGGGGTTTTGGGTCTGGAATACAGTTTCTGAGAGTTCGGGATAGGTTGGATTAATCCAAGGTTTAGGGCTTGGAACACAGTGTCCGAGAATGTGGGTTAGGCCGGATTAATCCATGGGTTAGGCTGTGGAACTCAGTGCCTGAGAGTGTGCGGGAGGCTGAATTAATTAGGTATGAGGGTCTGGAACACAGTGCCTTAGAGATTGGGATAGGCCGGATTAATCCAGTGGTGAGGGTCTGGAACACAGTGCCTGAGAGATTGGGATAGGCCTGGATTAATCCAGGGGTTAGGTTTTGGAACACACTGCCTGAGAGTGTGGGGGAGGGTGGATTAATCCAGGGTTTAGGGTGTGGAACATACTGCCTGAGAGCGTGGGATAGACTAAATTAATTCAAGGATTTAGGGTCTGGAACACAGTGCCTGAGAGTGTGCGATAGGCTGGATTAATCCAGGGGTTAGTGTCTGGAAGACAGTGTCTGAGGGTGTGGGTTTGGCTGGATTAATCGAAGGCTTAGGGTCTGGAACACAGTGCCTGACAGTGTGGGTTTGACCGGATTAATCCAGGGGTAAGGCTCTGGAACACAGTGCCTGAGAGTGTGGGGAAGGCCGGATCAATCCAGGGGTTAGTATCTGGAACACAGTGTCTGAGAGTGTGGGAAAGGCTGAATTAATCCAGACTTAAGGGTCTGTAAAACAGTGTCTGAGGGTGTGGGTTTGGCTGGATTAATAAAAGGCTTAGGGTCTGGAATACAGTGCCTGAGAGTGTGGGATAGGCCAGATTAATCCAGGGGTTAGGGTCCGAAATACAGTGCCTGAGAGTGTGGGATAGGCTGGATTAATCAAGGGGTTAGAGTCTGGAACACAGTGTCTGAGGGTGTGGGTTTGACTGGATTAATCGAAGGCTTAGGGTCTGGAACACAGTGCCTGACAGTGTGGGATTGGCTGGATTAATCCAGGTGTTAGGGTCTGGAATACAGTACCTGACAGTGTGGGATTGGCTGGATTAATCCAGGTGTTAGGGTCTGGAATACAGTACCTGAGAGTGTGGGATAGGCCGGATTAATCCAGGGGTTACGTTCTGGAACGCAGTGCCTGAGAGTATGGGGTAGGGCGGATTAATCCAGGGGTTTTGGGTCTGGAACACAGTTTCTGAGAGTGTGGGATAGGCCGGATTAATCCACGGGTTAGGTTCTGGAACACACTGCCTGAGAAGGTCGGGGAGGCTGGATTAATCCAGGGGTTAGGGTGTGGAACAAAGTGCCTGAGAGCGTGGGATAGGCCAGATTAATCCAGGGGTTAGTGTCTGGAACACAGTGTCTGAGGGTGTGGGTTTGGCTGGATTAATTGAAGGCTTAGGGTCTGGAACACAGTGCCTGACAGTGTGGGATTGGCCGGATTAGTCCAGGTGTTAGGGTCCGGAATACAGTACCTGAGAGTGTGGGATAGGCCGGATTAATCCAGGGGTTACGTTCTGGAACGCAGTGCCTGAGAGTATGGGGTAGGGCGGATTAATCCAGGGGTTTTGGGTCTGAAACACAGTTTCTGAGAGTGTGGGATAGGCCAGATTAATGCAGAGTTTCGGGTCTGAAACAGAGTGGCTGAGAGTCAGGGATAGGCCGGATTAATCCAAGGGTTATGGCCTGGAACACAGTGCCTGAGAGAGTGGGATAGTCTGGATTAATCCAAGGGTTAGGGTCTGGAACACAGTGTCTGAGAGTGTGCGGGAGGCTGAATTAATTAGGTATGAGGGTCTGGAACACAGTGCCTTAGAGATTTAGATAGGTCGGATTAATCCAGGGGTGAGGGTCTGGAACACAGTGCCTGAGAGTATGGGATATGCCGGATTAATCCACGGGTTAGATTCTGGAACACACTGCCTGAGAATGTCTGGGAGGCTGGATTAATCCAGGGGTTAGGGTGTGGAACAAAGTGCCTGGGAGCGTGGGATAGACCAGATTAATTCTAGGATTTAGGGCCTGGAACACAGTGCCTGAGAGTGTGGGATAGGCCGGATTAATCCAGGGGTTAGGGTCTGGAACACAGTGTCTGAGAGTGTGGAATACGCCGGATTAATCCAGAGGTTAGGGTCTCGAACACAGTGCCTGAGAGTGTGGGATAGGTGGGAATAATCTAGCGGTTAGGGTATGGAATTCAGTGCCTTTGAGTGTGGGACAGGCTGGATTAATCCAGGGGTTAGGGTCTGGAACACAGTGCCTGAGAGTGTGGGATAAACCGGATTAATCCAGGGGTTAGTGTCTGGAACACAGTGTCTGAGGGTGTGGGTTTGGCTGGATTAATTGAAGGCTTAGGGTCTGGAACACAGTGCCTGACAGTGTGGGATTGGCCGGATTAGTCCAGGTGTTAGGGTCCGGAATACAGTGCCTGAGAGTGTGGGATAGGCCGGATTAATCAAGGGGTTAGAGTCTGGAACACAGTGTCTGAGGGTGTGGGTTTGACTGGATTAATCGAAGGCTTAGGGTCTGGAACACAGTGCCTGACAGTGTGGGATTGGCTGGATTAATCCAGGTGTTAGGGTCTGGAATACAGTACCTGAGAGTGTGGGATAGGCCAGATTAATCCAGGGGTTACGTTCTGGAACGCAGTGCCTGAGAGTATGGGGTAGGGCGGATTAATCCAGGGGTTTTGGTTCTGGAACACAGTTTCTGAGAGTGTGGGATAGGCCAGATTAATGCAGGGTTTCGGGTCTGAAACACAGTGTCTGAGTCAGGGATAGGCCGGATTAATCCAAGGGTTAGGGTCTGGAACACAGTGTCTGAGAATGTGGGTTAGGCTGGATTAATCCAAGGGTTAGGGCTTGGAACACAGTGCCTGAGAGTGTGCGGGAGGCTGAATTAATTAGGTATGAGGGTCTGGAACACAGTGCCTTAGAGATTTAGATAGGCCGGATTAATCCAGGGGTGAGGGTCTGGAACACAGTGCCTGAGAGTATGGGATAGGCCGGATTAATCCACGGGTTAGATTCTGGAACACACTGCCTGAGAATGTCTGGGAGGCTGGATTAATCCAGGGGTTAGGGTGTGGAACAAAGTGCCTGGGAGCGTGGGATAGACCAGATTAATTCTAGGATTTAGGGCCTGGAACACAGTGCCTGAGAGTGTGGGATAGGCCGGATTAATCCAGGGGTTAGGGTCTGGAACACAGTGTCTGAGAGTGTGGAATACGCCGGATTAATCCAGAGGTTAGGGTCTCGAACACAGTGCCTGAGAGTGTGGGATAGTTGGGAATAATCTAGCGGTTAGGGTATGGAATTCAGTGCCTTTGAGTGTGGGACAGGCTGTATTAATCCAGGGGTTAGGGTCTGGAACACAGTGCCTGAGAGTGTGGGATAAACCGGATTAATCCAGGGGTTAGGGTCTGGAACACAGTGCCTGAGAGTGTGGGATAAACCGGATTAATCCAGGGGTTAGGGTCGGGATCACAGTGCCTGAGAGTGTGGGGTAGGCCAGATTAATCCGGGGGTTAGAGTCTGGAACACAGTGCCTGAGAGTGTTGGGTAGGCCGGATTAATCCAGGGGTTAGTATCTGGAACACAGTGTCTGAGGGTGTGGGTTTGACTGGATTAATCGAAGGCTTAGGTCTGGAACACAGTGCCTGACAGTGTGGGATTGGCCGGATTAATCCAGGTGTTAGGGTCTGGAATAAAGTGCCTGAGAGTTTGGGATAGGGCGGATTAATCCAGGGGTTACGTTCTGGAATAAAGTGCCTGAGAGTCTGGGATTGGGCGGATTAATCCAGGGGTTTTGGTCTGGAATACAGTTTCTGAGAGTGTGGGATAGGCCAGATTAATGCAGGGTTTCGGGTCTGAAACACAGTGTCTGAGTCAGGGATAGGCTGGATTAACCCAAGGGTTAGGGCTTGGAACACAGTGTCTGAGAATGTAGGTTAGGCTGGATTAATCCAGGGGTTCGGCTCTGGAACACAGTGCCTGAGAGTGTGCGGGAGGCTGAATTAATTAGGTATGAGAGTCTGGAACACAGTGCCTTAGAGATTTGGATAGGCCGGATTAATCCTGGCGTGAGGGTCTGGAACACAGTGCCTGAGAGTGTGGGATAGGCCGGATTAATCCACGGGTTAGGTTCTGGAACACACTGCCTGAGAAGGTCGGGGAGGCTGGATTAATCCAGGGGTTAGGGTGTGGAACAAAGTGCCTGAGAGCGTGGGATAGACCAGATTAATTCAAGGATTTAGGGTCTGGAACACAGTGCCTGAGAGAGTGGGATAGGCCGGATTAATCCAGGGGTTAGGGTCTGGAACACAGTGTCTGAGAGTGTGGAATAGGTGGGAATAATCTAGCGGTTAGGGTATGGAATTCAGTGCCTGAAAGTGTGGGGTAGGCCAGATTAATCCGGGGGTTAGGGTCTGGAACACAGAGCCTGAGAGTGTGGGTTAGGCCGGATTAATCTAGTGGTTCGATTCTGGAACACAGTGTCTGAGAGTGTACGATAGGCTGGGTCAATCCCGGGTTTATTGTCGGGAATACAGTGTCTGAGAGTATGGTGGTGGTCGGTTTAATACAGGGGTTAGTGTCTGGAACACAGTGTCAGAGAGAGTGGGATAGGCCGGATTAATCTGAGGGTTAGGCTCTGGAACACAGTGCCTGAGAGTGTGCAGGAGGCCGAATTAATTCAGGTGTTAGGGTCTGGAACACAGTGCCTTAGAGATTGGGAGAGGCCGGATTCATCCAGGGATTATGTCTGGAACACAGTGCCTGAGAGTATGGTGGTGGTCGGTTTAATGCTTGATTAATGTCTGGAACACAGGATCTGAGAGTGTGGGGATGCCGGATTAACCCAGAGCTTCGGGTCTCGAACACAGTGTCTGAGAGTGTGGGGGAAGCCGGATTAATCCAGGGGTAAGGCTCTGGAACACAGTGCCTGAGAGTGTGGGGAAGGCCGGATTAATCCAGGGGTAAGGCTCTGGAACACAGTGCCTGAGAGTGTGGGGAAGGCTGAATTAATCCAGGCTTTAGGGTCTGTAAAACAGTGTCTGAGAGTGTGGGTTTGGCTGGATTAATAGAAGGCTTAGGGTCTGGAATACAGTGCCTGAGAGTGTGGGATTGGCCGGATTGATCCAGGGGTTAGGGTCTGGAACACAGTGCCTGAGAGTGTGGGAAAGCTGGGTCAATCCAGGGGTTTTGGTCTGGATCACAGTGCCTGAGTGCGTGGGATAGGCTGGATTTATCCAGGGGTTTTGTCTGGAATACAGATTCTGAGAGTGTGTGATACGCCAGATGAATGCAGGGTTTAGGGAATGACACAGAGTGCCTGAGAGTCAGGGATAGGCCAGATTAATCCAGGGGTTAGGCTCTGGAACACAGTGCCTGAGAGTCAGGGATAGGCCAGATTAATCCAGGTGGTTACGTTCTGGAACACAGTGCCTGAGAGTGTGGGATAGGTGGGAATAATCCAGGGGTTAGGGTATGGAATTCAGTGCCTTTGAGTGTGGGATAGGCTGGATTAATCCAGGGGCTAGGGTTAATCCGGCCTATCCCACTCTCTCTGACACTGTGTTCCAGACACTAACCCCTGTATTAAACCGACCACCACCATACTCTCAGACACTGTATTCCCGACAGTGCCTGAGAGTGTGGGATAGGCCGGATTTATCCAGGGGTTAGGGTCTGCAACACATTGTCTGAGAATGTTGGTTAGGCCGGATTAATCCAGAAGTTAGGGTCTGGAACACAGTGCCTGAGTGCGTGGGTTAGGCCGGATTAATCCAGGGGTTAGAGTCTGGAAAACAGTGCCTGAGAGTGTGGGATAGGCCGGATTCATCCAGGGGTTAGGGTCTGAACACAGTGTCTGAGAATGTGGGATAGGCCGGACTAATCCAGGGTTTAGGGTCTGGAACACAATGCCTGATTAATCCAAGGGTTAGGTTCTAGAACACACTCCCTGATAGTGTGGGGGAGGCTGGATTAATCCAGAGGTAAGGATCAGGAACACAGTGCCTGAGAGTGTGGTATAGGTGGGAATAATCCAGAGGTTAGGGTATGGAATTCGGTGCCTTTGAGTGTGGGATAGGCCGGATTAATCCAGGCATTAGGGTCTGGAACACAGTGCCTGAGAGTTTGGGGAGCTCGGGTCATTCCAATGGATAGGGTCTGGAACACAGTGCCTGAGAGGGTGAGATAGGCCGGGTCAATCCAGGGGTTAGGGTCTGGAACGCAGTACCCATCAGTGTGAGTAAGGCCGCGTTAATCCAGTGGTTATGGTCTGGATCATAGTGCCTGAGAGTGCAGGGTAGGACGCTGTAATATAGAGGTTAGGGTCTGGAGCACCGTGCCTGAGAGAGTGGGATAGGCTGGATTAATCCGAGGTTCGGGTGTAGAATACAGAGTCTGAGAGTGATGGATTGGTCGGATTAATCCAGGGGTTAGTGTCTGGAACATAGTGAGTGAGAGTGTGGGATAGGCCGGATTAATCCAGGGGTTAGGCTCTGGAACATAGTGCCTAAGAGTTTGGGGAGGTCGGGTCAATCCAGGGGATAGGGCCTGGAACGCAGTACCCATGAGTGTGGGTAAGGCCGTGTTAATCCAGGAGTTTTCGTCTGGAAAACAGTTTCTGAGAGTGTGGGATAGGCGCATTAATACAGAGGTTAGGGTCTGGAACAAAGTGCCTGAGAGGGTGGGATAGGCCGGATTAATCCAGGGGTTAGGGTCTGGAACACAATGCCTGAGAATGTGGGGAGGCCGAGTCAATCCAGGGGTTAGGGTCTGGAACACAGTGCCTGAGAGTATGGGGGAGGCCGGATTAATGTAGAGGTTAGGGTCTGGAACACAGTGCCTGAAAGTATAGGATAACCCGGATTAATCAAGGGGTAAGTGTCTGGAATTCAGTGCCTTTGAGTGTGGGTTAGGCCGGATTAATCCAGGGGTTAGGGTCTGGAACACAGTGTCTGAGGGTGTGGGTTGGCTGGATTAATGGAAGCCTTAGGGTCTGGAACTCAGTGCCTGACAGTGTGGGATTGGCCGGATTAATCCAGATGTTAGGGTCTGGAATACAGTGCCTGAGAATGTGGGATAGGCCGGATTAATCCACGGGTTAGGTTTTGGAACACACTGCCTGAGAGTGTGGGGGAGGCTGGATTAATCCAGGGGTTAGGGTGTGGAACAAAGTGCCTGAGAGAGTGGGATTGGCCGGATTAATCCAGGTGTTATGGCCTGGAATACAGTTCCTGAGAGTGTGCGATAGGCAGATTAATCCAGGGGTTCGTGTCTGGAACGCAGTGTCTGAGGGTGTGGGTTTGGCTGGATTAATCCAGGTGTTCGGGTCTGGAATACAGTTTCTGAGAGTGTGGGATAGGCCAGATTAATGCAGGGATTAGGGTCTGAAACAGAGTGGCTGAGAGTCAGGGACAGGCCAGATTAATCCAAGGGTTATGGCCTGGAACACAGTGCCTGAGAGAGTGGGATAGGCCGGATTACTCCAGGGGTTACGTTCTGGAACACAGTGCCTGAGAGTGTGGGGGAGGTCGGATTAATCCAGGGGTTAGCGTCTGGAACACAGTGTCTGAGGGTGTGGGTTTGCCTGGATTAATCGAAGGTTTAGGGTGTGGAACACAGTGCCTGACAGTGTGGGATTCGCCAGATTAATCCAAGTGTTAGGGTCTGGAATACAGTGCCTGAGAGTGTGGGATAGGCTGGATTAATCAAGGGGTTAGAGTCTGGAACACAGTGTCTGAGGGTGTGGGTTTGGCTGGATTAATCAAAGGCTTCGGGTCTGGAACACAGTGCCTGACAGTGTGAGATTGGCCGGATTAATCCAGGTGTTAGGGTCTGGAACAAAGTGCCTGAGAGTATGGAATAGGGCGGATTAATCCAGGGGTTTTGTGTCTGGAATACAGTTTCTGAGAGTGTGGGATAGGCCAGATTAATCCAGGGGTTAGGCTCTGGAACACAGTGCCTGAGAGTGTGCGGGAGGCTGAATTAATTAGGTATGAGGGTCTGGAACACAGTGCCTTAGAGATTTGGATCGGCCGGATTAATCCAGGGGTGAGGGTCTGGAACATAGTGCCTAAGAGTTTGGGGAGGTCGGGTCAATCCAGGGGATAGGGCCTGGAACGCAGTACCCATGAGTGTGGGTAAGGCCGTGTTAATCCAGGAGTTTTCGTCTGGAAAACAGTTTCTGAGAGTGTGGGATAGGCGCATTAATACAGAGGTTAGGGTCTGGAACAAAGTGCCTGAGAGTGTGGGATAGGCCGGATTAATCCAGGGGTTAGGGTGTGGAACAAAGTGCCTGAGAGCGTGGGATAGACAAGATTAATTCAAGGATTTAGGTTCTGGAACACAGTGCCTGAGAGAGTGGGATAGGCTGAATTATTCCAGGCTTTAGGGTCTGTAAAACAGTGTCTGAGGGTGTGGGTTTGGCTGGATTAATAGAAGGCTTAGTGTCTGGAATACAGTGCCTGAGAGTGTGGGATTGGCCAAATTAATCCAGGGGTTATGGTCTGGAACACAGTACCTGATAGTGTGGGATAGGTGGCAATAATCCGGGGGTTAGGATCTGTAACACAGTGTCTGAGAGTGTTCGGGAGTCCGAGTCAATCCAGGGTTAAGGGTCTGGAACACAGTTCCTGAGAATTTGGGATAGGCCGGATTAATCCAGGGGTTAGTGTCTGGAACACAGTGTCTGAGGGTGTGGGTTTGGCTGGATTAATCCAAGTCTTAGGGTCTGGAACACAGTGCCTGAGAGTGTGTGATTGGCCGGATTAATCCAGGTGTTAGGGTCTGCAACACAGTGCCTGAGAGTGTGCGATAGGCGGATTAATCCAGGGGTTCGTGTCTGGAACACAGTGTCTGAGGGTGTGGGTTCGGCTGGATTAATGGAAGCCTTAGGGTCTGGAACTCAGTGCCTGACAGTGTGGGATTGGCCGGATTAATCCAGATGTTAGGGTCTGGAATACAGTGCCTGAGAATGTGGGATAGGCCGGATTAATCCACGGGTTACGTTTTGGAACACACTGCCTGAGAGTGTGGGGGAGGCAGGATTAATCCAGAGGTTAGGGTGTGGAACACAGTGCCTGAGAGTGTGGGTTAGGCCGGATTAATCCAGGTGTTAGGGTCTGGAACACAGTGTCTGAGGGCGTGGGTTTGGCTGGATTAATCCAAGTCTTAGGGTCTGGAACACAGTGCCTGACAGTGTGGGATTGGCCGGATTAATCCAGGTGTTCGGGTCTGGAATACAGTGCCTGAGAGTGTGGGGTAGGCCCGGTTAGTCCAGGAGTTAGTGTTTGGAACACAGTGTCTGAGAGTATGGAATAGGCCGGATTAATCCAGGAGTTTTGGGTCTGGAATACAGTATCTGAGAGTGTGGGATTGGCCAGATTAATACAGGGTTTGGGTCTGAAACAGAGCGGCTGAGAGTCAGGGACAGGCCAGATTAATCCAAGGGTTATGGCCTGGAACACAGTGCCTGAGAGAGTGGGATAGGCCGGATTAATCCAGGGGTTAGGGTCTGGAACACAGTGCCTGACAGTGTGGGATTGGCCGGATTAATCCAGGTGTTAGTGTCTGGAATACAGTGCCTGAGAGTGTGGGATAGGCCGGATTAATCCAGGGTTTACGTTCTGGAACACAGTGCCTGAGAGTATGGGATAGGGCGGATTAATCCAGGGGTTTTGGGTCTGGAATACAGTTTCTGAGAGTGTGGGAAAGGCCAGATTAATGCAGGGTTTCGGGTCTGAAAGAGAGTGCCTGAGAGTCAGGGATAGGCCAGATTAATCCAGGGTTTATGGCCTGGACCACAGTGCCTGAGAGTGTGGGATAGGCCGGATTAATCCACGGGTTAGTGTCTGGAACACACTGCCTGAGAATGTCGGGGAGGCTGGATTAATCCAGGGGTTAGGGTCTGGAACACACTGCCTGAGAATGTGGGATAGCCCGGATTAATCCAGGGTTAGGGTCTGGAATACAGGGGACTCAGGCACTTTGTTCCACACCCTAACCCCTGGATTAATCCAGCATCCCCGACATTCTCAGGCAGTGTGTTCCAGAACCTAACCCGTGGATTAATCCGGCCTATCCCACACTCTCAGGCACTGTGTTCCAGACCCTCACCCCTGGGTTAATCCGGCCTATCCCAATCTCTAAGGCACTGTGTTCCAGACCCTCATACCTAATTAATTCAGCCTCCCGCACACTCTTAGGCACTGTGTTCCAGAGCCTAACCCCTGGATTAATCCGCCCTAACCCACATTCTCAGGCACTGTGTTCCAGGCCATAACCCCTGGATTTGTCCAGCCTATCCCACTCTCTCAGGCACTGTGTTCCAGGCCATAACCCTTGGATTAATCCGGCCTATCCATGACTCTCAGCCACTCTGTTTCAGACCCGAAACCCTGCATTAATCTGGCCTATCCCACACTCTCAGAAACTGTATTCCAGACCCTAACACCTGGATTAATCCGGCCAATCTCACACTGTCAGGCACTGTGTTCCAGACCCTAAGCCTTCGATTAATCCAGCCAAACCCACACCCTCAGATACTGTGTTCCAGACCCTAACCCCTGGATTAATCCGGCGTATCGCACACTCTCAGGCACTTTGTTCCACACCCTAACCCCTGGATTAATCCAGCCTCCCCCACACTCTCAGGCAGTGTGTTCCAAAACCGAAACCGTGGATTAATCCAGCCTATGCCACACTCTCAGGCACAGTGATCCAGACCCTAACCTCTGGATTAATTGGGCCTATTCCACACTGTCAGGCACTGTGTTCCAGACCCTAACCTCTGGATTAATCTGCCGTATCCCACACTATCAGGCACAGTGTTCCAGACCCTAACCCTTGGATTATTCCGGCCTATCCCACACTATTAGGCACTGTGTTCCAGACCCTCACCCCTGGATAATTCACACCTATCCCACACTCTCAGGCACTGTGTTCCACACCCTAACCCCTGGATGAATCCGGCCTATCCCATATTCTCAGGCACTGTTTTCCAGACACTAACCCCTGGATTAATCCAGCCTATCCCAATCTCTAAGGCACTGTGTTCCAGACCCTAACACCTGGATGAATCCGGCCGAAACCGCATTCTCAGATGCTGTGTTCCAGACCCTAACCCCTGGATAAAACCAGCCTCTCGCACACTCTCAGGCACTGTTTCCCAGAGCCTAACCCCTGGATTGTTCCGGCCTATCCCATACTCTCAGGCACTGTATTCCAGACACTAACACCTGGATTGACCTGGCCTACCCCACACTCTCAGGCATTCTGTTCCAGACCCTAACCCCTGGATTATTCACACCTATCCCACACTCTCAGGCACTGTATTCAAGACCCTAACCCCTGGATTAATCCGGCCTATCCCACTCTCTCTGACACTGTGTTCCAGACCCTAACCCCTGGATTAATTCAGCCTATCCCACTCTCTCTGACACTGTGTTCCAGACACTAACCCCTGGATTAAACCGACCACCACCATTCTCTCAGACACTGTATTCCCGACAATAAACCCTGGATTGACCCGGCCTATCATTCACTCTCAGGCACTGTGTTCCAGAACCGAGCCACTGGATTAATCCGGCCTATCCCATACTCTCAGACACTGTGTTCCACACCCTAACACCTGGATTAATCCGGCCGAACCCACATTCTCAGATGCTGTGTTCCAGACCCTAACCCCTGGATAAAACCAGCCTCTCGCACACTCTCAGGCACTGTGTTCCAGAGCCTAACCCCTGGATTGATCCGGCCTATCCCACACTCTCAGTCACTGTATTCCAGACACTAACTCCTGGATTGACCTGGCCTACCCCAAACTTTCAGGCATTCTGTTCCAGACCCTAACCCCTGGATTATTCACACCTATCCCACACTCTCAGGCACAGTGTTCCAGACCCTAACCTCTGGATTAAATGAGCCTATTCCACACTCTCAGACACTGTGTTCCAGACCCTAACCTCTGGATTAATCCGCCATATCCCACACTCTCAGGCACAGTGTTCCAGACCCTAACCCTTGGATTATTCCGGCCTATCCCACACTATTAGGCACTGTGTTCCAGACCCTCACCCCTGGATTGACCCGGCCAATCCCACACTCTCTGACACTGTGTTCCAGACACTAACCCCTGGGTTGATCCGGCCTATCCCACTCTCTCAGTCACTGTGTTCCAGGCCATAACCCCTGGATTAATCTGGCCTGTCCCTGACTCTCAGGCACTGTGTTCCAGACATAATCCCTGGATGAATCCGGCCTATTCCTCATTCTCAGGCACTGTTTTCCAGACCCTAACCCCTGGATTAATCCGGCCTATACCACACTCTCAGACACAGTGTTCCAGAAACGAACCACTGGATTAATCCAGCCTATCCCACGCTCTCAGAAACTGTGTTCCAGACCTTAACACCTGGATTGACCTGGCCCACCCCACACTCTCAGGCACTGTGTTCCAGACACTAACCCCTGGATTAATTCAGCCTCCCCCACTCTCTCAGATACTGTATTCCAGTCACTAACACCTGGATGGACCTGGCCTATCCCACACTCTCAGGCACTGTGTTACAGACCCAAAACCCTGGATTAATTCAGCCTACCCCACACTCTCTGACACTGTGTTCCAGACACTAACCCCTGTATTAAACCGGCCACCACCATTCTCTCAGACACTGTATTCCCGACAATAAACCCTGGATTGACCCGGCCTATCGTACACTCTCAGACACTGTGTTCCAGAACCGAACTACAGGATTAATCTGGTTTATCCCATACTTTCCGACACTGTGTTCCAGACCCTCACACCTGGATTGACCTGGCCTTCCCCACACTATCAGGCACTGAATTCCATACCCTAACCCCTGGATCATTCCCACCTATACCACACTCTCAGGCACTCTGTTCCAGACCCTAACCCCTGAATTAATCCGGCCTATCCCACACTGTCAGGCAGTGTGTTCCAGACCCTCACCCCTGGATTGACCCGGCCAATCCCACACTCTCTGACACTGTGTTCCAGACACTAACCCCTGGGTTGACCCGGCCTATCGTACACTCTCAGACACTGTGTTCCAGACCCTAACCCCTGGAATAATCCGGCCTATCCCAAGCACTAAGGCACTGTGTTCCAGACCCTAACCCCTGGATTAATCCGGCCTCCCCACACTCTCAGGCACTGTTTTCCAGACACTAACACCTGGATTAATCCACCGTATCCCACACTCACAGGCACTGTGTTCCAGAACCTAACCCCCGGATTAATCCGGCCTCTCCCACACTCTCAGGCACTGTGTTCCAGACCCTAACTCTGGATTATTCCGGCCTATCCCATACTCTCAGGCACTGTATTCCAGATACTAACACCTGGATTGACCTGGCCTACCCCACACTCTCAGGCATTCTGTTCCAGACCCTAACCCCTGGATTATTCACACCTATCCCACACTCTCAGGCACAGTGTTCCAGACCCTAACCTCTGGATTAATTGGTCTTATTCCACACTCTCAGGCACTGTGTTCCAGACCCTAACCTCTGGATTAATCCGCCGTATCCCACACTCTCAGGCACAGTGTTCCAGACCCGAACCCTTGGATTATTCCGGCCTATCCCACACTATTAGGCACTGTGTTCCAGACCCTCACCCCGGGATAATTCACACCTTTTCCCACACTCTCGGGCACTGTGTTCCAGACATAATCCCTGGATGAATCCGGCCTATCCCATATTCTCAGGCAGTGTTTTCCAGACACTAACCCCTGGATTATTCCGGCCTATCCCAATCTCTAAGGCACTGTGTTCCAGACCTTAACACCTGAATTAATTCTGCTGCCAGCACACTCTCAGGCACTGTATTCCAGACCCTAACCCCTGGATTAATCCGGCCTATCCCACACTCTCAGACACTGTGTTCCGGACCTTAACACCTGGATTGACCTGGCCTACCCCACACTCTCAGGCACTGTGTTCCAGACCCTAACCCCTGGATTAATTCAGCCAATCGCACACTCTCTGACACTGTGTTCCAGACACTAACCCCTGTGTTAAACCGACCACCACCATTCTCTCAGACACTGTATTCCCGACAATAAACCCTGGATTGACCCGGCCTATCGTACACTCTCAGACACTGTTTTCCAGACATTAACCCCTGGATTAATCCGGCCTATACCACACTCTCAGCCACTGTGTTACAGACTCTAAACCCTGGATTAATTCAGCCTATCCCACACTCTGTGACACTGTGTTCCAGACACTAACCCCTGTATTAAACCGGCCACCACCATACTCTCAGACACTGTATTCCCGACAATAAACCCTGGATTGACCTGGCCTATCGTACACTCTCAGACACTGTGTTCCCGAACCGAGCCACTGGATTAATCCGGCCTATCCCATAGTCTCAGACACAGTGTTCCAGATCCTAACACCTGGATGAATCCGGCCGAACCCGCATTCTCAGACACTGTGTTCCAGACCCGAACCCCTGTATAAAACCAGCCTCTCGCACACTCTCAGCCACTGTGTTCCAGAGCCTAACCCCTGGATTGAACCAGCCTATCCCATATTCACAGGCACTGTATTCCAGACACTAACACCTGGATTGACCTGGCCTACCCCACACTCTCAGGCATTCTGTTCCAGACCCTAACCCCTGGATTATTCACACCTCTCCCAGACTCTCACGCACAGTGTTCCAGACCCTAACCTCTGGATTAATTGGGCCTATTCCACACTCTCAGGCACTGTGTTCCAGATCCTAACCTCTGGATTAATCTGCCGTATCCCAAACTCTCAGGCACTGTGTTCCAGACCCTAACCCTAGGATAATTCCGGCCTACCCCATACTCTCAGGCACTGTGTTCCAGACCCGAACCCCCGGATTAATCCGGCCTATCCCACATTCTCAGGCACTGTGTTCCAGACCCTAACCTCTGGATAATTCTGGCCTATCCCACATTCTCAGGTACTGTGTTCCAGACTGTAACCTCTGGATTATTCCGGTCTATCCCACACTCTCAGGCACTGTGTTCCAGGCTATAACCCCTGGATTAATCTGACCTGTCCCTGACTCTCAAGCACTCTCTTTCAGACCCTAAACCCTGCATTAATCTGGCCCATGGTTGAAACTTTATTGCTGGAACAGCACAGCAGGTCAGGCAGCATCCAGGGAACAGGAGATTCGACGTTTCGGGCACAGGCCCTTCTTCAGGCTCTCCTGTTCCCTGGATGCTGCCTGACCTGCTGTGCTGTTCCAGCAATAAAGTTTCAACTTTGATCTCCAGCATCTGCAGACCTCACTTTAATCTGGCCCATCCCACACTCTCAGAAACTGTATTCCAGACCAAAACCCATGGATTAATCCACCATATCCCACACTCTCAGGCACAGCGTTCCAGACACTAACCCCTGGATTGACCGGCCTATTCCACACTCTCAGACACTGTGTTCCAGACCCTAACCCCTGGATAATTCACACCTATCCCACACTCTCAGGCACTGTGTTCCAGACCCTAACCCCTGCATTAATCCGGCCTATCCCAAGCACTCAGGCACTGCGTTCAAGACCCTAAACCCTGGATGAACCCGGCCTCCTCAGACTCTCGGGCACTGTGTTCCAGACATAATCCCTGGATGAAACCGGCCTATCCCATATTCTCAGGCACTGTGTTCCAGACCCTAACACCTGAATTAATTCTGCCGCCAGCACGTTCTCAGGCACTGTGTTCCAGACCCTAACCCCTGGATTATTTACACCTATCCCACACTCTCAGGCACTGTATTCCAGACCCTAACCCCTGGATTAATCCGCCCTATACCACACTCTCAGACACAGTGTTCCAGAAACGAACCACTGGATTAATCCGGCCCAGACCACACTCTCAGACACTGTGTTCCAGACCTTAACACCTGGATTGACCTGGTCTTCCCCACACTCTCAGGCACTGTGTTCCAGAACCTAACCCCTGGATTAATTCAGCCTCCCCCACACTCTCAGATACTGTGTTCCAGACCTTAACACCTGGATTGACCTGGCCTACCCCGCACTCTCAGGCACTGTGTTCCAGACCTTAAACCCTGGATTAATCCGGCCTACCCCACACTATCAGGCACTTTGTTCCAGAACATAACCCCTGGACTAATCCAGCCTATCCCACACTCTCAGGCACTGTGTTCCAGACCCTAACCCCTGGATTAATCTGGCCTATCTCACAAACTCAGACACTGTTTTCCAGACCCTAAACCCTCGATTCATCCGGCCAATCCCACACTCTCTGACACTGTGTTCCAGACACTAATCCCTGTATTAAACCGATCTCCACCATTCTCTCAGACACTGTATTCCCGACAATAAACCCTGGATTGACCCGGCCTATCATACACTCTCAGACTCTGTGTTCCAGACCCTAACCCCTGGATTAATCCGGCCTATTCCACACTCTCAGACACTGTCTTCCAGAAACGAACCACTGGATTAATCCAGCCTATCCCACACTCTGTGACACTGTGTTCCAGACACTAACCCCTGTATTAAACCAACCACCACCATTCTCTCAGACACTGTATTCCCAACGATAAACCCTGGATTGACCCTTCCTATTGTACACTTTCAGACACTGTGTTCCAGAACCGAACCACTGGATTAATCCGGCCCATCCCAAGCACTAAGGCACTGTGCTCCAGACCTTAACCCCGGGATTAATCCGGCCTCCCCACACTCTCAGGCACTGTGTTCCAGACATAATCCCTGGATGAATCCGGCCTATTCCTCATTCTCAGGCACTGTTTTCCAGAAACGAACCACTGGATTAATCCAGCCTATCCCACACTCTCAGAAACTGTGTTCCAGTCCCTAACACCTGGATTGACCTGGCCTACCCCACACTCTCAGCCACTGTGTTACAGACCCTAAACCCTGGATTAATTCAGCCTATCTCACACTCTCTGACACTGTGTTCCAGACACTAACCCCTGTATTAAACCGACAACCACCATTCTCTCAGACACTATATTCCCGACAATTAACCCTGGATTGACCCGGCCTATCGTACAATCTCAGACACTGTGTTCCAGAACCGAACCACAGGATTAATCCGGCCTATCCCATACTTTCAGACACTGTGTTCCAGACCCTAACACCTGGATTGACCTGGCCTTCCCCACACTCTCAGGCACTGAATTCCTTCCCCTAACCCCTGGATTATTCCCACCTATAACACACTCTCAGGCACTCTGTTTCAGACCTTAACCCCTGGATTAATCCGGCCTATCCCATTCTTTCAGGCACTGTATTCCAGACACTAACACCAGGAATGTCCTGGCCTCCCCCACACTCTCAGGCACTCTGTTCCAGACCCTAACCTCTGGATTAATCCGCCATATCCCACACTCTCAGGCACTGTGTTCCAAACCCTAACCCCTGGATTAACCCGGCCTATCCCACTCTCTCAGACACTGTGTTCCAGACCTTAACCCCTGGATTAATCAGGCCTATCCCACACTCTCAGGCAGTGTGTTCCAGACCCTAACCCTGGATTAATCCAGCCTATCCCTGACTGCCAGGCACTGTGTTCCAGACACTAACCCCTGGATAAATCCAGCCTCCCCCACACTCTCAGGCACTGTGTTCCAGAGCCTAAACCCTGGATTAATCTGGCCTATCCCACACTCTCAGGCACTGTTTTCCAGACCCTAAACCCTGGATTAATTCAGCCTATCCCACTCTCTCTGACACTGTGTTCCAGACACTAATCCCTGTATTAAACCGACCATCACCATACTCTCAGACACTGTATTCCCGACAATAACCCTGGATTGACACAGCCTATCGTACACTCTCAGACACTGTGTTCCAGAACCGAACCACTGGATTAATCCGGCCGACCCCATACTCTCAGGCACTGTGTTCCACACCCTAACACGTGGATTAATCCGGCCGAACCCACATTCTCAGACACTGTGTTCCAGACCTTGACCCCTGGATAAATCCGGCCTCCCGCACACTCTCAGGCACTGTGTTCCAGAGCCTAACCCCTGGATTAATCCGGCCTATCCCTGACTCTCAGGCACTGTATTCCAGACACTAACACCAGGATTGACCTGGCCTCCCCCACACTCTCAGGCACTCTGTTCCAGACCCTAACCACTGGATTAATCTGCCATATCCCACACTCTCAGGCACTGTGTTCCAAACCCTAACCCCTGGATTAACCCGGCCTATCCCACTCTCTCAGGCACTGCGTTCCAGACCCTAACCCCTGGATTAATCCAGCCTATCCCACTCTCTCAGGCACTGTGTTCCAGGCCATAACCCCTGGATTAATCTGGCCTATCCCTGACTCTCAGGCACTCTCTTTCAGACTCTAAACCCTGTATTAATCTGGCCCATCCCACACTCTCAGAAACTGTATTCCAGACCAAAACCCCTGGATTAATCCGCCCTATCCCGCACTCTCAGGCACAACGTTCCAGGCACTAACCCCTGGATTGACCGGCCTATTCCACACTCTCAGACACTGTGTTCCAGACCCTAACCCCCGGATTAATCCGGCCTCCCCACACTCTCAGGCACTGTTTTCCAGACTCTAACACCTGAATTAATTCTGCCGCCAGCACACTCTCAGGCACTGTGTTCCAGACCCTAACCCCTGGATTATTCACACCTATCCTACACTCTCAGGCACTGTACTCCAGACCCTAACCCCTGGATTAATCCGCCCGAGACCACACTCTCAGACACAGTGTTCCAGAAACGAACCACTAGATTAATCCGGCCTATCCCACACTCTCAGACACTGTGTTCCAGACCTTAACACCTGGATTGACCAGGCCTACCCCACACACTCAGGCACTGTGTTACAGACCCTAAACACTGGATTAATTCAGTTTATCCCACAATCTGTGACACTGTGTTCCAAACCCTAACCCCTGGATTAATCCGGCCTATCCCATGCACTAAGGCACTGTGTTCCAGAACCTAACCCCTGGATAAATCCGGCCTCCCCACACTCTCAGGCACTGTGTTCCTGACATAATCCCTGGATGAATCCGGCCTATTCCACGCACTGTTTTCCAGAAACGAATGTCTGGATTAATTAGGCCTATCCCACACTCTGTGACACTGTGTTCCAGTCCCTAACACCTGAATTGACCTGGCCTACTCTACACTCTCAGACACTGTGTTCCAGAACCGAACCACTGGATTAATCCGGCCTATCCCATACTCAGACACTATGTTCCAGACCCTGACCCCTGGATAAATCCGGCCTCCCGCACACTCTCAGGCACTGTGTTCCAGAGCCTAACCCCTGGATTAATCCGGCCTATCGAACTCTCTCAGGCACTATGTTCCAGGCCATAAACCCTGGATTAATCTGGCCTATCCCTGACTCTCAGGCACTCTCTTTCAGACCCTAAACCCTGCATTAATCTGGCCCATCCCACACTCTCAGAAACTGTATTCCAGACCAAAACCCCTGGATTAATCCGCCTTAACACGCACTCTCAGGCTCAGCGTTCTAGGCACTAACCCCTGGATTCACCCGGCCTATCGTACACTCTCAGGCACTATGTTCCAGACCCTAACCCCTGGATTAATCCAGCCTCCCCTCACTCTCAGGCACTGTGTTCCAGACACAATCCCTGGATGAACCCGCCTATTCCACATTCTCAGGCACTGTGTTCCAGACACTAACCCCTGGATTAATCCGGCCTATCCCACACTCTCAGACACTGTTTTCCAGAAACGAACCACTGGATTAATCCGGCCTATCCCACACTCTCAGACACTGTGTTTCAGACCATAACCCCTGGATTAATTCAGCCTATACCACACTCTCTGACACTGTGTTCCAGACACTAACCCCTGTATTAAACCGACCACCACCATTCTCTCAGACACTGTATTCCCGACAATAAACCCTGGATTGACCCGGCCTACCCTACACTCTCAGACACTGTGTTCCAGACCCTAACCCCTGGATTAATCCGGCCTCCCCACACTCTCAGGCACTGTGTTCCAGACATAATCTCTCGATGAATCCGGCCTATTCCACATTCTCAGGCACTGTTTTCCAGACACTAACCCCTGGATTAATCCGGCCTATACCACACTCTCAGACACAGTGTTCCACAAACGAACCACTGGATTATTTCGGCCTATCCCACACTCTCAGAAACTGTGTTCCAGACCCTAACACCTGGATTGACCTGGCCTTCCACACACTCTCAGGCACTGTGTTACAGACCCGAACCCCTGGATTAATCCGGCCTATCCCACACTCAAAGGCACTGAATTCCATACCGTAACCCCTGGATTATTCCCACCTATACCACACTCTCAGGCACTGTGTTCCAGACTCTAACCTCTGGATTAATCCGGCCTATCCCACACTCTCAGGCACTGTGTTTCAGAACGTAACCCCTGGATTAATCCGGCCTACCCCACACTCTCAGGCACTGTGTTCCATACCCTAACCACTGGATTAATCCAGCCTACCCCACACTCTCAGGCACAGTGTTCCAGACCCTAACCTCTGGATTAGTCCGCTGTATCCCACACTCTCAGACACTGTGTTCCAGACCCTAACCCCTGGATTAATCCGGCCTATCCCACTCTCTCAGGCACAGTGTTCCAGACCCTAACCCCTGGATTAATCCAGCCTATCCCACTCTCTCAGGCACTGTGTTCCAGGCCATAACCCCTGGATTAATCTAGCCTATCCCTGACTCTCAGGCACTGTGTTCCAGGCCATAACCCCTGGATTAATCTGGCCTGTCCCTGACTCTCAGGCACTCTCTGTCAGACCCTAAACCCTGCATTAATCTGGCCCATCCCACACTCTCAGAAATTCTATTCCAGACCAGAACACCTGGATTAATCCGCCCAATCCCGCACTCTCAGGCACAGCGTTCCAGACACTAACCCCTGGATTGACCGGCCAATTCCACACTCTCAGACACTGTGATCCAGACCCTAACCCCCGGATTAATCCAGCCTATCCCACTCTCTCAGGCACTGTGTTCCAGGCCATAACCCCTGGATTAATCTAGCCTATCCCTGACTCTCAGGCACTGTCTTCCAGACCGTAACCCCTGGATTAGTCTGGCCTCCACACACTCTCAGGCACTGTGTTCCAGACATAATCCCTGGATGAATCCGGCCTATCCCACATTCTCAGGCACTGTGTTCCAGACATTAACCCCTGGATTGACCCGGCCAACCCCACACTCTCAGACACTGTGTTCCAGACACTAACCCCTAGATTAACCGTGCCTACCCCACGCTCTCAGGCACTGTGATCCAGACCCTAACCCCTGGATTAATCTGCCCTATACCACACTCTCAGGCACAGTGTTCCAGACCCGAACTCCTGGATGAATTCTGCCTCCCCCACACTCTCAGATACTGTGTTCCACTCCCTAACACCTGGATTGACCTGCCTACCCCACACTCTCAGCCACTGTGTTACAGACTCAAAACCCTGGATTAATTCAGCCTATCCCACACTCTGTGACACTGTGTTCCAGACTCTAACCCCTGTATTAAACCGGCCACCACCATACTCTCAGACACTGTATTCCCGACAATAAACCCTGGATTGACCCGGCCTATCGAACACTCTCAGACACTGTGTTCCAGAACCGAACCCCTGGATTAATCCGGCCTATCCCACACTCTCAGGCACTGTGTTCCAGACCCTAACACCTGGATTAATCCAGCCAATCCCACACTCTCAGGCACTGTGTCCAGATGCTAACACCTGGATTAATCCAGCAAATCCCACACCCTCAGACACTGTTTTACAGACCCTTAACCCTGGATTAATTCAGCCTATTCCACACTCTCAGGCACTGTGTTCCAGACTCTAACCTCAGGATTAATCCGGCCAATCCCACACTCTCAGGCACTGTCTTCCAGACGCTAACACCTGGATTAATCCAGCCAAACCCACACCCTCAGACACTGTGTTACAGACCCTAAACTCTGGATTAATTCAGCCTATCCCACACTCTCTGACACTGTGTTCCAGACACTAACCCCTGTATTAAACCGACAACCACCATTCTCTCAGACACTGTATTCCCGACAATTAACCCTGGATTGACCCGGCCTATCGTACACTCTCAGACACTGTGTTCCAGAACCGAACCACAGGATTAATCTGGCCTATCCCATACTTTCAGACACTGTGTTCCAGACCCTAACACCTGGATTGACCTGGCCTTCCCCACACTCTCAGGCACTGAATTCCTTACCCTAACCCCTGGATTATTCCCACCTATACCACACTCTCAGGCACTCTGTTTCAGACCTTAACCCCTGGATTAATCCGGCCTATTCCACACTCTCAGGCACTGTGTTCCAGACTCTAACCTCAGGATTAATCCGGCCTATTCCACACTCTCAGGCAGTGTGTTCCAGACCCTAACCCTGGATTAATCCAGCCTATCACTGACTGTCAGGCACTGTGTTCCAGACACTAACCCCTGGATAAATCCAGCCTCCCCACACTCTCAGAAACTGTGTTCCAGAGCCTAACCCCTGGATTAATCTGGCCTATCCCACACTCTCAGGCACTGTTTTCCAGACCCTAAACCCTGGATTAATTCAGTCTATCCCACTCTCTCTGACACTGTGTTCCAGACACAAACCCTGTATTAAACCGACCATCACCATACTCTCAGACACTGTATTCCCGACAATAACCCTGGATTGACCCGACCTATCGTACACTCTCAGACACTGTGTTCCAGAACCGAACCACTGGATTAATCCGGCCGATCCCATAATCTCAGACACTGTGTTCCAGACCCTAACATGTGGATTAATCCGGCCGAACCCACATTCTCACACACTGTGTTCCAGACCCTGACCCCTGGATAAATCCGGCCTCCCGCACACTCTCAGGCACTGTGTTCCAGAGCCTAACCCCTGGATTAATCTGGCCTATCCCTGACTCTCAGGCACTGTATTCCAGACATTAACACCTGGATTGACCTGGCCTCCCCCACACTCTCAGGCATTCTGTTCCAAACCCTAACCGCTGGATTAATCCGCCATATCCCACACTCTCAGGCACTGTGTTCCAGACGCTAACCCCTGGATTAACCCGGCCTATCCCACTCTCTCAGGCACTGTGTTCCAGACCCTAACCCCTGGATTAATCCGGCCTATCCCACTCTCTCAGGCACTGTGTTCCAGGCCATAACCCCTGGATTAATCTGGCCTATCCCTGACTCTGAGGCACTCTCTTTCAGACTCTAAACCCTGCATTAATCTGGCCCATCCCACACTCTCAGAAACTGTATTCCAGACCAAAACCCCTGGATTAATCCGCCCTATCCCGCACTCTCAGGCACAACGTTCCAGGCACTAACCCCTGGATTGACCGGCCAATTCCACACTCTCAGACACTGTGTTCCAGACCCTAACCCCTGGATTAATCCGGCCTCCCCACACTCTCAGGCACTGTTTTCCTGACACTTATCCCTGGATTAATCCAGCCTATACCACACTCTCAGACACAGTGTTCCAGAAACGAACCACTAGATTAATCCGGCCTATCCCACACTCTCAGACACTGTGTTCCAGACCTTAACACCTGGATTTACCTGGCCTACCCCACACACTCAGGCACTGTGTTACAGACCCTAAACCCTGGATTAATTCAGCCTATCCCACAATCTGTAACACTGTGTTCCAGACCCTAACCCCTGGATTAATCCGGCCTATCCCATGCACTAAGGCACTGTGTTCCAGAACCGAACCACTGGATTAATCCGGCCTATCCCATACTCAGACACTGTGTTCCAGACCCTAACAAGTGGATTAATCCGGCCAAACCCACCTTCTCAGACACTGTGTTCCAGACCCTGACCCCTGAATTAATTTGGCATCCCGCACACTCTCAGGCACTGTGTTCCAGAGCCTAACCCCTGGATTAATCCGGCCTATTCCACTCTCTCAGGCACTGTGTTCCAGGCCATAACCCCTGGATTAATCTGGCCTATCCCTGACTCTCAGGCACTCTCTTTCAGACCCTAAACCCTGCATTAATCTGGCCCATCCCACACTCTCAGAAACTGTATTCCAGACCAAAACCCCTGGATTAATCCGCCTTATCCCGCACTCTCAGGCACAGCGTTCTAGGCACTAACCCCTGGATTGACCCGGCCTATCGTACAGTCTTAGACACTGTGTTCCAGACACTAACCCCTGGATTAATACGGCCTATTCCAAGCACTAAGGCACTGTGTTCCAGACACTAACCCCTGGATTAATACGGCCTATTCCAAGCACTAAGGCACTGTGTTCCAGACCCTAACCCCTGGATTAATCCGGCCTCCCCACACTCTCAGGCACTGTTTTCCTGTCACTAACCCCTGGATTAATCCAGCCTATACCACACTCTTAGACACAGTGTTCCAGAAACGAACCACTAGATTAATCCGGCCTATCCCACACTCTCAGGCACTGTGTTCCAGACACAATCCCTGGATGAACCCGCCTATTCCACATTCTCAGGCACTGTTTTCCAGACACTAACCCCTGGATTAATCCGGCCTATACCACACTCTCAGACACAGTGTTCCAGAAACGAACCACTGGATTAATCCGGCCTATCCCACACTCTCAGAGACTGTGTTCCAGACCTTAACACCTGGACTTACCTGGCCTACCCCACACTCACAGGCACTGTGTTTCAGACCATAACCCCTGGATTAATTCAGCCTATCCCACTCTCTCTGACACTAACCCCTGTATTAAACCGACCACCACCATTCTCTCAGACACTGTATTCCCGACAATAAACCCTGGATTGACCCGGCCTATCCCACACTCTCAGGCACTGTGTTCCAGACACTAACCCCTGGATTGACCGGCCTATTCCACACTCTCAGGCACTGTGTCCCAGACACTAACCCCTGGATTAATCCGGCCAATCCCACACTCTCAGACACTGTGTTCCAGACCCTAAGCCTTCGATTAATCCAGCCAAACCCACATTCTCAGACACTGTGTTCCAGACCTTTACCCCTGGATTAATCCGACCTATCCCACACTCTCAGACACTGTGTTCCAGACCCTAATCCCTGGATTAATCCTGCCTCCCCACACTCTCAGGCACTGTGTTCCAGACACGAACCCCAGCATTAAACCAACCACCAACATACTCTCTGGCACTGTGTTCCAGACATAATCCCTGTATGAATCTGCCCTATCCCACACTCTCAGGCACTGTTTTCCCGACCCTAACCCCTGGATTAATCCGGCCTATCCCAATCTCTCAGGCACTGTGTTCCAGATCCTAACCCCTGAATTAATTCGGCCTCCCGCACACTCTCAGGCACTGTGTTCCAGAGCCTAACCCCTGGATTAATCTGGCCTAACCCACATTCTCAGACACTGTGTTACAGACTCTAACCCCTAGATAAATCCGGCCTATCCCACTCTCTCAGGCACTGTATTCCAGACCCTAACCCCTGAATTAAAACGGCCTGACCCATACTCTCAGGCACTGTGTTCCAGAATCTAACCCCTGGATTAATCCAGCCTATCCCACACTCCTAGGCACTGTGTTCCAGACTCTAACCGCTGGATTAATCCGGCCTATCCCAAATTCTCAGGAACTGTGTTACAGATCCTAAACCCTGGATTATTCCCACCTCTCCCACACTCTCAGGTCCTATTTTCCGGACCCTAAACTCTGGATTAATCCGGCCTAGCCCACACTTTCAGGCACTGTTTTCCTGACCCTAACCCCTGGATTAATCCGGCCTAACCCACACTCTCAGGCACTGTGTTCCACACCCTAACCCCTGGATTACGCCGGCCTAATTTACATTCTCAGGCACTGTGTTCCAGACCCTAACCCCTGGATTAATCCGGCCTATCCCACTCTCTCAGGCAATGCTTTCCAGACCCTAACCCCTGGATTAATCTGGCCTAACCCACATTCTCAGACACTGTGTTCCAGACCCTTACCCCTGGATAAATCCGGCCTCCTGCACACTCTCAAGCACTGTGTTCCAGAGCGTAACCCCTGGATTGATCCGGCCTATCCCATACTCTCAGACACTATATTCCAGACCCTAACACCTGGATTGACCTGGCCTACCCCACACTCTCAGGCATTCTGTTCCAGAACCTAACCCCTGGATTAATCCAGCCTATCCCACTCTCTCAGATAATGTATTCCAGACCCTCAACCCTGGATTGACCTGGCCTATCCCACTCTCTCAGGCACGTATTCCAGACCCTAACTCCTGGATTAAAATAGCCTATCCCACACTCTCAGGCACTGTTCCTGACCATAACCACTGGATTGACCTGGCCTCCCGCACACTCTCAGGCACTGTGTTCCAGAGCCTAACCCCTGGATGAATCTGGCCAATCCCACACTCTCAGACACTGTGTTCCAGACCCTAACCCCTGGATTAATCCGGCCTCCCCACACTCTCAGACACTGTTTTCCTGACACTAACCCCTGGATTAATCCTGCCTATACCACACTCTCAGACACAGTGTTCCAGAAACGAACCACTAGATTAATCTGGCCTATCCCACACTCTCAGAGACTGTGTTCCAGACCCTAACACCTTGATTGACCTGGCCTACCCCACACACTCAGGCACTGTGTTACAGACCCTAAACCCTGGATTAATTCAGCCTATCCCACAATCTGTGACACTGTGTTCCAGACCCTAACCCCTGGATTAATCCGGCCTCCCCACACTCTCAGGCACTGTGTTCCAGACATAATCCCTGGATGAATCCGACCTATTCCACATTCTCAGGCACTGTTTTCCAGACACTAACCCCTGGATTAATCCGGCCTATACCACACTCTCAGACACTGTGTTCCAGAACCGAACCCCTGGATTAATCCGGCCTATCCCATACTCAGACACTGTGTTCCAGACCCTAACACGTGGATTAATCCGGCCGAACCCACCTTCTCAGACACTGTGTTCCAGACCCTGACCCCTGGATAAATCCGGCCTCCCGCACACTCTCAGGCACTGTGTTCCAGAGCCAAACCCCTGGATTAATCCGGCCTATCCCACTCTCTCAGGCACTGTGTTCCAGGCCATAACCCCTGGATTAATCTGGCCTATCCCTGACTCTCAGGCACTCTCTTTCAGACCCTAAACCCTGCATTAATCTGGCCCATCCCACACTCTCAGAAACTGTATTCCAGACCAAAACTCCTGGATTAATCCGCCTTATCCCGCACTCTCAGGCACAGCGTTCTAGGCACTAACCCCTGGATTGACCCGGCCTATCGTACACTCTCAGACACTGTGTTCCAGACCCTAATCCCTGGATTAATCCGGCCTATTCCAAGCACTAAGGCACTGTGTTCCAGACCCTAACCCCTGGATTAACCTGGCCTACCCCACACTCTCAGGCACTGTGTTTCAGACCATAACCCCTGGATGAATCCAGCCTATTCCACATTCTCAGGCACTGTTTTCCAGACACTAACCTCTGGATTAATCCGGCCTATACCACACTCTCAGACACAGTGTTCCAGAAACAAACCACTGGATTAATCCGGCCTATCCCACACTCTCAGAACTGTGTTCCAGACCTTAACACCTGGATTGACTCGGCCTACCCCACACTCTCAGTCACTGTGTTCCAGACCCTAACTCCTGGATTAATCCGGCCTCCCCACACTCTCAGGCACAGTTTTCCAGACATCATCCCTGGATGAATCCGGCCTATTCCACATTCTCAGGCACTGTGTTCCAGACCCGAACCCCTGGATTAATCCAGCCTAACCCACACTCTCAGGCAATGTGTTCCAGACCCTAACCCCTGGATTAATCTGGCCTATCTCACAAACTCGACACTGTGTTCCAGACCCTAAGCCTTCGATTAATTCCGCCAAACCCACACGCTCTGACATTGTTTTACAGACCCTAAACCCTCGATTAATTCAGCCTAGCCCACACACTGTGACACTGTGTTCCAGACACTAACCCCTGTATTAAACTGACCACCACCATTCTCTCAAACACTGTATTCCCGACAATAAACCCTGGATTGACCCGGCCTATCATACACTCTCAGACACTGTGTTCCAGACCCTAACCCCTGGATTAATCTGGCCTATTCCACACTCTCAGACACTGTGTTCCAGACACTAGCCCCTGGATAAATACGGCCTCCCCCACACACTCAGGCACTGTGTTCCAGAGCCTAACCCCTGGATTAATCCGGCCTATCCCACACACTCAGGTACTGTGTTCCAGACCCTAACCCCTGGATTAATCCAGCCTGTCCCACTCTCTCAGGCACTGTTTTCCAGATCCTAAACCCTCGATTAATTCCAGACCGTCAACCTTGGATTGACCTGGCCTATCCCACACTCTCAGGCAATGTATTCCAGACTCTAACCCCTGGATTATTCACACCTACCCTACACTCTCAGGCACAGTGTTCCAGACCCTAACCTCTGGATTAATCCGCCGTATCCCACACTCTCAAGCACTGTGTTCCAGACCCTAACCTCTGGATTAATCCGCCGTATCCCACACTCTCAGACACTGTGTTCCACACCCTAACCCCTGGATTAATAAGGCCTATCCCACACTCTCAGGCACTGTATTCCAGACTCTAACCCCTGGATTATTCACACCTACCCTACACTCTCAGGCACAGTGTTCCACACCCTAACCGCTGGATTAATCCGGCCTATCCCACTCTCTCAGGCACTGTGTTCCAGGCCATAACCCCTGGATTAATCTGGCCTGTCCCTGACTCTCAGGCACTCTCTTTCAGACCCGAAACCCTGCATTAATCTGGCCCATCCCACACTCGCAGAAACTCTATTCCAGACCAAAACCCCTGGATTAATCCGCCCAATCCCGCACTCTCAGGCACAGCGTTCCAGACACTAACCCCTGGATTGACCGGCCAATTCCACACCCTCAGAAACTGTGATCCACACCCTAACCCCCGGATTAATCCGGCCTATCCCAAGTACTCAGGCACTGTGTTCCAGACCGTAATCCCTGGATTAATCCGGCCTCCCCACACTCTCAGGCACTGTGTTCCAGACATAATCCCTGGATGAATCCGGCCTATCCCACATTCACAGGCACTGTTTTCCAGACACTAACCTCTGGATTAATCCGGCCTATCGCACACTATCAGGCAATGTGTTCCATACACTAACCCCAAGATTAACCGTGCCTACCCCACGCTCTCAGGAAATGTGATCCAGACCCTAACCCCTGGATTAATCCGGACTATACCACACTCTCAGGCACAGTGTTGCAGACCCTAAATCCTGGATGAATTCTGCCTCCCCCACACTCTCAGATACTGTGTTCCACTCCCTAACACCTGGATTGACCTGGCCTACCACACACTCTCAGCCACTGTGTTACAGACTCAAAACCCTGGATTAATTCAGCCAATCCCACACTCTGTGACACTGTGTTCCAGACACTAACCCCTGTATTAAACCGACCACCACCATACTCTCAGACACTCTATTCCCGACAATAAACCCTGGATTGACCCGGCCTATCGTACACTCTCAGACAGTGTTCCAGACCCTAACCCCTGGATTAATCCGGCCTATCCCACACTCTCAGACAATGTGTTCCAGAACCGAACCCCTGGATTAATCCGGCCTACCCCACACTCTCAGGCACTGTGTTCCAGACGCTAACACCTGGATTAATCCAGCCAAACCTACACCCTCAGACACTGTTTTACAGACCCTTAACCCTGGATTATTTCAGCCTATCCCACACTCTCAGGCACTGTGCTCCAGACCCTAAATCCTTGAATTAATCTGGTCTATCCCACGCTCTCAGAAACTGTATTCCAGACCAAAACCCCTGGATTAATCTGCCCTATCCCATACTCTCAGACACTGTGTTCCAGACCCTAACCCCTGGATTAATCCAGCCAAATCCACACCCTCAGTCACTGTGTTCCAGACACTAACTCCTGGATCAATCCGGCCTATCGCACACTCTCAGGCACTGTGTTCCAGACCCTAACCGTGGATAAATCCGGCCTATTCCACACTCTCAGGCACTTTGTTCCACACCCTAACCCCTGGATTAATCCAGCCTCCCCCACACTCTCAGGCAGTGTGTTCCAAAACCTAACCCATGGATTACTCCGGCCTATCCCACATTCTCAAGCACTGTGTACCAGACCCTAATCGCTGGATTAATCCGGCCTAACCCACACATCTCAGGCACTGTGTTCCAGAGCCTAACCCCTGGATTAAGCCGGCCTAACCCACATTCTCAGACACTGTGTTCCTGACCCTAACCCCTGGATTATTCACACCTACCCTACACTCTCAGACACTGTGTTCCAAACCCTAACCCCTGGATGAATCCGGCCTAACCCACATTCTCAGACACTGTGTTCCAGACCCTAACACCTGGATTAATCCAGCCAAACCCACACCCTCAGACACTGTGTTCCAGATTCTAACCCCTGGATTAATCCAGCCTATCCCACTCTCTCAGGCACTGTGCTCCAGACCCTAAATCCTTGAATTAATCTGGTCTATCCCACGCTCTCAGGCATTTTGTTCCACACCCTAACCCCTGGATTAATCCAGCCTCCCCCACATTCTCAGGCAGTGTGTTCCAGAACATAACCCGTGGATTAATCCGGCCTATCCCAATCTCTAAGGCACTGTGTTCCAGACACTCTTACCTGAATTAATTCAGCCTCCCGCACACTCGCAGGCACTGTATTCCAGAGCCTAAACCCTGGATTAATCTGGTCTATCCCTGACTCTCAGCCACTCTGTTTCAGACCCTAAGCCCTGCCTTAATCTGGCCCATCCCACACTCTCAGAAACTGTATTACAGACTAAAACCCCTGGATTAATCCACCCTATCCCACACTCTCAGGCACTGTATTCCAGACCCTAACACCTGGATTAATCCGGCCAAACCCCCTTTCTCAGACACTGTGTTCAAGACCCTAACCCCTGGTTTAATCCAGCCTATCCCACACTTTCAGGCACTGTGTTCCAGACCCTAACCCCTGGATTAATCCGGCCCATCCCACACTCTCAGGCACTGTGTTCCAGAGCCTAACCCCTGGATTAATCCGCCGTATCCCACACTCTCAGACACTGTGTTCCAGACCCTAACCCCTGGATTAATTCAGCCAAACCCACACTCTCTGACACTGTGTTCCAGACACTAATCCCTGTATTAAACCGACCACCACTATTCTCTCAGACACTGTATTCCCGACATTAAACCCTGGATTGATCCGGCCTATCGTACACTCTCAGACACAGTGTTCCAGACCCTAACCCCTGGATTAATCCGGCCTATCCCAATCTCTAAG
The DNA here is from genome assembly GCF_037043375.1 of Chiloscyllium plagiosum. Lineage (NCBI taxonomy): Eukaryota > Metazoa > Chordata > Chondrichthyes > Orectolobiformes > Hemiscylliidae > Chiloscyllium > Chiloscyllium plagiosum. The sequence continues at coordinate 39,244,568 of NW_028270181.1, read as the reverse complement.
GCACTGTGTTCCAAACCCTAACACCTGAATTAATTTGGCATCCCGCACACTCTCAGGCACTGTGTTCCAGAGCATAACCCCTGGATTAATCCGGCCTATCCCAATCTCTAAGGCACTGTGTTCCAGACCATCATACCTGCATTAATTCAGCCTCCCACACACTCTCAGGCACTGTGTTCCAGAGCATAACCCCTGGATTAATCCGGCCTATCCCAATCTCTAAGGCACTGTGTTCCAGACCATCATACCTGCATTAATTCAGCCTCCCACACACTCTCAGGCACTGTGTTCCAGACCCTAACCCCTGGATTAATTCGGCCCAACCCACCTCCTTAGACACTGTGTTCCAGACCCTAATCCTTGGATTAATCCGGCCTAAACCACACTCTCAGACACTGTGTTCCAGACCCTAACCCCTGGATTAATCCGGCCTATCCCACTCTCGCAGGCACTGTGTTCCAGGCCATAACCCCTGGATTAATCTGGCCTATCCCTGACTCTCAGGCACTCTGTTTCAGACCCGAAACCCTGTATTAATCTGGCCTATCCCTGACTCTCAGGCACTCTCTTTCACACCCTAAACCCTGCATTAATCTGGCCCATCCCACACTCTCAGAAACTGTATTCCAGACCCAAAACTACTGGATTAATCCGCCCGATTCCATACTCTCAGACACTGTGTTCCAGACAATAACCCCTGGATTAACCGGGCCTACCCCACACTCTCAGGCCCTGTGTTCCAGAACGTAACCCCTGGATTAATCCGGCCTATCCCACACCCTCAGACACTGTGTTCCAGACACTAACCCCTGGATTAATCCAGCCTCCCCCACACTCTCAGGCACTGTGTTCCAGACCCTAACCCCTGGATTAATCCAGCCTCCCCCACACTCTCAGGCAGTGTGTTCCAAAACCTAACACGTGGATTACTCCGGCCTATCCTACATTCTCAAGCACTGTGCTCCAGACCCTAACCCCTGGATTAATCTGGCCTATCGCACACTCTCAGGCACTGTGTTCCAGACCCTAACCCCTGGATTAATCCGGCCTACCCCACGCTCTCAGGCACTGTGTTCCAGACCCTAACCCCTGGATTAATCCGGCCTACCCCACACTCTCAGGCACTGTGTTCCAGACCCTAACACTTGGATTAATCCAGTCTATCCCATACTCTCAGGCACTGTGTTCCAGACGCTAACACCTGGATTAATCCAGCCAAACCCACACCCTCAGACACTGTTTTACAGACCCTTAACCCTGGATTATTTCAGCCTATCCCACACTCTCAGACACTGTGTTCCAGACCCTAACACTTGGATTAATCCAACCTATCCCACTCTCTCAGGCACTGTATTCCAGACCCTAACACCTGGATTAATCCAGCCAATCCCACACACTTAGGCACTGTGTTCCAGATTCGAAGCCTTCGATTAATCCAGCCAAACCCACACCCTCAGACACTGTTTTACAGACCCTTAACCCTGGATTATTTCAGCCTATCCCACACTCTCAGACACTGTGTTCCAGATTCTAACCCCTGGATTAATCCAACCTATCCCACTCTCAGGCACTGTGTTCCAGACCCTAAATCCTTAAATTAATCTGGTCTATCCCATGCTCTCAAGCACTTTGTTCCACACCCTTACCCCTGGATTAATCCAGCCTCCCACACATTCTCAGACAGTGTGTTCCAGAACATAACCCGTGGATTAATCCGGCCTATCCCACACTCTCAGGCACTGTGTTCCAGATCCTAACCCCTGGAATAATCTGGCCTATCCCAATCTCTAAGGCACTGTGTTCCAGACCCTCTTACCTGAATTAATTCAGCCTCCCGCACACTCTCAGGCACTGTATTCCAGAGCCTAACCCCTGGATTAATCCGGCCTAACCCACATCCTCAGACACTGTGTTCCAGATCCTAACCCTTGGATTAATCCGGCCTAACCCACATTCTCAGTCACTGTGTTCCAGACCCTAACCCCTGGATTAATCCGGCCTATCCCACTCTCTCTGGCACTGAGTTCCAGGCCATAACCCCTGGATTAATCTGGCCTATCCCTGACTCTCAGCCACTCTGTTTCAGACCCTAAACCCTGCATTAATCTGGCCTATCCCACACTCTCAGAAACTGTATTACAGACCAAAACCCCTGGATTAATCCACCCTATTCCATACTCTCAGACACTGTGTTCCAGACACTAACCCCTGGATTAACCGGGTCTACCCCACATTCTCAGGCACTGTATTCCAGACCCTAACACCTGGATTTATCCAGCCAATCCCACACTGTCAGGCAGTGTGTTCCTGACCCGTAACCTTCGATTAATCCAGCCAAACCCACAACCTCAGACACTGTGTTCCGGACACTAACCCTTGGATTAATCTGGCCTATCCCACACTCTCAGGCAATTTGTTCCACACTCTAACCCCTGTATTAATCCAGCCTCCCCCACACTCTTCGGCAGTGTGTTCCAGACCCTAACCCCTGGATTAATCCGGCCTCCCCCACACTCTCAGACATTGTGTTCCAGAGCCGAACCCCTGGATTAAGCCGGCCAAACCCACATTCTCAGACACTGTGTTCCAGATCCTAACACCGAGATGTATCCGGCCTAACCCACATTCTCAGACACTGTGTTCCAGACACTTACCCCTGGATTAACCGGGCCTACCCCACACTCTCAGACACTGTGTTCCAGACCCGAACCCCGAGATGAATCTGGCCTATCCCAATCTCTCAGGCACTGTGTTCCAGACCCTAACCCCTGGATTAATCCTACCTATCCCACACTCTCAGGCACTGCCTTCCAGACCAAAACCCCTGGATTGACCGGGCCAATCCCACGCTCTCAGGCACTTTGTTCCAGACCCTAACCCCTGGATTAATCCGGCCAATCCCACACTCTCAGGCACTGTGTTCCAGACCCTAAACCTTGGATTAATCCATCCAAACCCACACCCTCAGACACTGTTATACAGACCCTAAACCCTGGATTAATTCAGCCTATCCCACGCTCTCTGACACTGTGTTCCAGACACTAACCCCTGTATTAACCCGACCACCACCATTCTCTCAGACACTGTATTCCCGACAATAAACTCTGGATTGACCCGGCCTATCGTACACTCTCAGACACAGTATTCCAGAACCGAACCACTGTATTAAGACGGCCTATCCCACACTCTCAGACACTGTGTTCCAGACCCTAACACTTGGATTAATCCGCCCTATCCCACGCACTCAGGCACTGTGTTCCAGACCCTAACCTCTGGATTAACCTGGCCTATCCCATACTCTCAGGCACTGTGTTCCAGACCCAAACCCCTGGATTAATCCAGCCTACCCCACTCTCTCAGGCAATGTGTTCCAGACCCTAACCCCTGGATTAATCTGGCCTATCCCTGACTCTCGGGCCCTCTCTTTCAAACCCTAAACCCTGCATTAATCTGGCCTATCCCACAGTCTCAGATACTATATTCCAGACCAAAATCCCTGGATAAATCCGCCCTATCCCGCACTGTCAGGCACTGCGTTCCAGTCTCTAACCCCTGGATTGACCCGGCCTATCATACACCTCAGGCACTGCATTCCAGACACTAACCCCTGGATTGACTGGCCTATCCTACACTCTCAGGCACTGCATTCCAGACACTAACCCCTGGATTGACTGGCCTATCCCACAGTCTCAGACACTGTGTTCCACAACCTAACCCCTGGATTATTCCGGCGTATCCCACGCACTCAGGCACTGTGTTCCAGACCCTAATCCCCGGATTAATCCAGCCTATCCCACACTCTCAGAAACTGTTTTACAGACCCTTAACCCTGGATTTTTTCAGCCTATCCCACACTCTCAGACACTGTGTTCCAGATTCTAACCCCTGGATTAATCCGGCCTATCCCACTCTCTCAGGCACAGTGTTCCAGACCCTAAATCCTTGAATTAATCTGGTCTATCCCATGCTCTCAGGCACTTTGTTCCACACCCTAACCCCTGGATTAATCCAGCCTTCCCCACATTCTCAGGCACTGTGTTCCAGAACATAATCCATGGATTAATCCGGCCTATCCCTGAATCTCAGGCACTCTCTTTCAGAACCGAAACCCTGTATTAATCTGGCCCATCCCACACTCTCAGAAACTGAATTCCAGACCAAAACCCCTGGATTAATCCGCCCTATCCCGCACTCTCAGGCACAGCGTTCCAGACCCTAACCCCTGGATTGACCGGCCTATTCCACACTCTCAGACACTGTGTTCCACACCCTAACCCCTGGATTAATCCGGACTATCCCACTGTCTCAGAAACTGTGTTCCAGGCCATAACCCCTGGATTAATCTGGCCTATCCCTGACTCTCAGGCACTCTCTTTCAGACCCTAAACCCTGCATTAATCTGGCCCATCCCACACTCTCAGATATTGTATTCCAGACCAAAACCCCTGGATTAATCTGGCCAATCCCACACTCTCAGAAACTGTGTTCCAGACACTAACCCCTGGATTAACCGGGCCTACCCCACACTCTCAGGCACTGTATTCCAGACCCTAACCCCTGGATTAATCCGGCCAATCCCACTCTCTCAGGCACTGTGTTCCAGGCCATATCCCCTGGATTAATCTGGCCTATCCCTGACTCTCAGGCACACTCTTTCAGACCCTAAACCCTGCATTATTCTGGCCCATCCCACACTCTCAGAAACTGTATTCCAGACCAAAACCCCTGGATTAATCCAGCCTATCCCACACTCTCAGGCACTGTGTTCCAGACCCGAGGCCTTCGATTAATCCAGCCAAACCCACACCCTCAGACACTGTTTTACAGACCCTAAACCCTGGTTATATCAGCCTATCCCACACACTCAGACACTGTGTTCCAGATTCTAACCCCTGGAGTAATTCGGCCTATCCACTCTCTCAGGCACTGTGTTCCAGACCCTAAATCCTTGAATTAATCAGGTCGATCCCACACTCCCAGGCACTTTGTTCCACACCCTAACCCCTGGATTAATCCACCCTCCCCCACACTCTCAGGCAGTGTGTTCCAGAACATAACCCGTGGATTAATCCAGCCTATCCCAATCTCTAAGGCACTGTGTTCCAGACCATCATACCTGCATTAATTCAGCCTCCCGCACACTCTCAGGCACTGTGTTCCAGAGCCTAACCCCTGGATTAATCCGGCCTAACCCACCTCCTCAGACACTGTGTTCCAGACCCTAACCCTTGGATTAATCCGGCCTAAACCACATTCTCAGACACTGTGTTCCAGACCCTAACCCCTGGATTAATCCGGCCTATCCCTGACTCTCAGCCACTCTGTTTCAGACCCTAAACCCTGCATTAATCTGGCCTATCCCACACTCTCAGAAACTGTATTACAGACCAAAACCTCTGGATTAATCCACCCTATTCCATACTCTCAGACACTGTGTTCCAGACACTAACCCCTGGATTAACCGGGCCTACCCCACATTCTCAGGCACTGTGTTCCAGACCCTCTTACCTGAATTAATTCAGCCTCCCGCACATCCTCAGACACTGTGTTCCAGATCCTAACCCCTGGATTAATCCGGCCTAACCCACATCCTCAGACACTGTGTTCCAGATCCTAACCCTTGGATTAATCCGGCCTAACCCACATTCTCAGTCACTGTGTTCCAGACCCTAACCCCTGGATTAATCCGGCCTATCCCACTCTCTCTGGCACTGAGTTCCAGGCCATAACCCCTGGATTAATCTGGCCTATCCCTGACTCTCAGCCACTCTGTTTCAGACCCTAAACCCTGCATTAATCTGGCCTATCCCACACTCTCAGAAACTGTATTTCAGACCAAAACCCCTGGATTAATCCACCCTATTCCATACTCTCAGACACTGTGTTCCAGACACTAACCCCTGGATTAACCGGGCCTACCCCACATTCTCAGGCACTGTATTCCAGACCCTAACACCTGGATTTATCCGGCCAATCCCACACTGTCAGGCAGTGTGTTCCTGACCCAAAACCTTCGATTAATCCAGCCAAACCCACAACCTCAGACACTGTGTTCCGGACACTAACCCTTGGATTAATCTGGCCTATCCCACACTCTCAGACAATTTGTTCCACACTCTAACCCCTGTATTAATCCAGCCTCCCCCACACTCTTAGACAGTGTGTTCCAGATCCTAACCCCTGGATTAATCCGGCCTCCCCCACACTCTCAGACACTGTGTTCCAGAGCCGAACCCCTGGATTAAGCCGGCCAAACCACATTCTCAGACACTGTGTTCCAGATCCTAACACCGAGATGTATTCGGCCTAACCCACATTCTCAGACACTGTGTTCCAGACACTTACCCCTGGATTAACCGGGCCTACCCCACACTCTCAGGCACTGTGTTCCAGACCCGAACCCCGAGATGAATCCGGCCTATCCCAATCTCTCAGGCACTGTGTTCCAGACCCTAACCCCTGGATTAATCCTACCTATCCCACACTCTCAGGCACTGCCTTCCAGACCAAAACCCCTGGATTGACCGGGCCAATCCCACGCTCTCAGGCACTTTGTTCCAGACCCTAACCCCTGGATTAATTCAGCCTATCCCACGCTCTCTGACACTGTGTTCCAGACACTAACCCCTGTATTAACCCGACCACCACCATTCTCTCAGACACTGTATTCCCGACAATAAACTCTGGATTGACCCGGCCTATCGTACACTCTCAGACACAGCATTCCAGAACCGAACCACTATATTAAGACGGCCTATCCCACACTCTCAGACACTGTGTTCCAGACCCTAATACCTGGATTAATCCGCCCTATCCCACGCACTCAGGCACTGTGTTCCAGACCCTAACCTCTGGATTAACCTGGCCTATCCCATACTCTCAGGCACTGTGTTCCAGACCCAAACCCCTGGATTAATCCAGCCTACCCCACTCTCTCAGGCAATGTGTTCCAGACCCTAACCCCTGGATTAATCTGGCCTATCCCTGACTCTCGGGCCCTCTCTTTCAAACCCTAAACCCTGCATTAATCTGGCCTATCCCACAGTCTCAGATACTATATTCCAGACCAAAACCCCTGGATAAATCCGCCTTATCCCGCACTGTCAGGCACTGCGTTCCAGACTCTAACCCCTGGATTGACCCGGCCTATCCCACATTCTCAGACACTGTGTTCGAGTCACGAACCCCTGGATTAGTCCGGCATCCCCACACTCTCAGATCCTGTGTTCCAGACACTAACTCCAGCATTAAACCGACCATCACCATACTCTCAGGCACTGTGTTCCAGACATAATCCCTGGATGAATCCGGCCTATCCCACACTCTCAGGCACTGTGTTCCAAACCCTAACACCTGAATTAATTTGGCATCCCGCACACTCTCAGGCACTGTGTTCCAGAGTATGACCCCTGGATTGATCCGCCTAACTCACATTATTAGACACTGTGTTCCAGACCCTAACACCTGGATTAATCCGCCCTATCCCGCACTATCAGGCACTGTGTTCCAGACACTAACCCCTGGATTGACCCGGCCTATCATACACTCTCAGGCACTGCATTCCAGACACTAACCCCTGGATTGACTGGCCTATCCTACACTCTCAGGCACTGCATTCCAGACACTAACCCCTGGATTGACCGGTCTATCCCACAGTCTCAGACACTGTGTTCCACACCCTAACCCCTGGACTAATCCGGACTATCCCACTCTCTCAGAAACTGTGTTCCAGACCCTAATCCCCGGATTAATCCACCTTATCCCACACTCTCAGAAACTGTTTTACAGACCCTTAACCCTGGATTTTTTCAGCCTATCCCACACTCTCAGACACTGTGTTCCAGATTCTAACCCCTGGATTAATCCGGCCTCCCCCACATTCTCAGGCACTGTGTTCCAGAACATAATCCATGGATTAATCCGGCCTATCCCTGACTCTCAGGCACTCTCTTTCAGACCCTAAACCCTGTATTAATCTGGCCCATCCCACACTCTCAGAAACTGAATTCCAGACCAAAACCCCTGGATTAATCCGCCCTATCCCGCACTCTCCGGCACAGCGTTCCACACACTAACCCCTGGATTGACCGGCCTATTCCACACTCTCAGACACTGTGTTCCACACCCTAACCCCTGGACTAATCCGGACTATCCCACTGTCTCAGAAACTGTGTTCCAGGCCATAACCCCTGGATTAATCTGGCCTATCCCTGACTCTCAGGCACTCTCTTTCAGAACCTAAACCCTGCATTAATCTGGCCCATCCCACACTCTCAGACACTGTGTTCCAGACACTAACCCCTGGATTAACCGGGCCTACCCCACACTCTCAGGCACTGTATTCCAGACCCTAACCCCTGGATTAATCCGGCCAATCCCACTCTCTCAGGCACTGTGTTCCAGGCCATAACCTCTGGATTAATCTGGCCTATCCCTGACTCTCAGGCACTCTCTTTCAGACCCTAAACCCTGCATTAATCTGGCCCATCCCACACTCTCAGAAACTGTATTCCAGACCAAAACCCCTGGATTAATCCAGCCTATCTCACACTCTCAGGCACTGTGTTCCAGACCCGAGGCCTTCGATTAATCCAGCCAAACCCACACCCTCAGACACTGTTTTACAGACCCTTAACCCTGGTTATATCAGCCTATCCCACACACTCAGACACTGTGTTCCAGATTCTAACCCCTGGAGTAATTCGGCCTATCCCACTCTCTCAGGCACTGTGTTCCAGACCCTAAATCCTTGAATTAATCTGGTCGATCCCACGCTCTCAGGCACTTTGTTCGACACCCTAACCCCTGGATTAATCCAGCCTCGCCCACACTCTCAGGCAGTGTGTTCCAGAACATAACCCGTGGATTAATCCAGCCTATCCCACACTCTCAGGCACTGTGTTCCAGAGCCTAACCCCTGGATTAATCCGGCCTAACCCAACTCTTCAGACACTGTGTTCCAGACCCTAGTCCTTGGATTAATCTGGCCTAAATCACATTCTCAGACACTGTGTTCCAGACCCTAACCCCTGGATTAATCCGGCCTATCCCACTCTCTCAGGCACTGTGTTCCAGGCCATAACCTCTGGATTAATCTGGCCCATCCCTGACTCTCAGCCACTCTGTTTCAGACCGTAAACCCTGCATTAATCTGGCCCATCCCACACTCTCAGAAACTGTATTACAGACTAAAACCCCTGGATTAATCCACCATATCCCACACTCTCAGGCACTGTGTCCCAGACACGAACTCCTGGATTGACCGGCCTATTCCACACTCTCAGGCACTGTGTTCCCGACCCAAAGCCTTCGATTAATCCAGCCAAACCCACACCCTCAGACACTGTGTTCCAGACACTAACCCCTGGATAAATCCGGCAGATCACACACTTTCAGGCCCTGTGTTCCAGACCCTAACAGTGGATTAATCTGACCTCCCCCACACTCTCAGGCACTTTGTTCTAAACCCTAACCCCTGGATTAATCCGACCTATCCCACACTCTCAGGCACTTTGTTCTACACCCTAACCCCTGGATTAATCGGTCCTCCCCCACACTCTCAGGCACTGTGTTCCAGAGCCTAACCCCTGGATTAAGCCGGCGTAACCCACATTCTCAGACACTGTGTTCCAGACACTAACCCCTGGATTATTCCGGCCTATCCCAATCTCTTAGGCACTGTGTTCCAGACCCTAACCCGTGAATTAATTCGGCCTCCCGCACACTCTCAGGCACTGTGTTGCAGAGCCTAACCCCTGGATTAATCTGGCCTAACCCACATTCTCAGACAGTGTGTTCCAGACCCTAACCCCTAGATAAATCCGGCCTATCCCACTCTCTCAGGCACTGTATTCCAGACCCTAACCCCTGAATTAAAACGGCCTAACCCATACTCTCAGGCACTGTGTTCCAGAATCTAACCCCAGGATTAATCCAGCCTATCCCACACTCCTAGGCACTGTGTTCCAGACTCTAACCGCTGGATTAATCCGGCCTATCCCTAATTCTCAGGAACTGTGTTACAGATCCTAAACCCCGGATTATTCCCACCTCTCCCACACTCTCAGGTACAGTTTTCCAGACCCTAAACTCTGGATTAATCCGGCCTAGCCCACACTTTCAGGCACTGTTTTCCTGACCCTAACCCCTGGATTAATCCGGCCTAACCCACACTCTCAGGCACTGTGTTCCAGAGCCTAACCCCTGGATGAATCCGGCCTAACCCACATTCTCAGACACTGTGTTCCAGACCCTATCCCCTGGATTAATCCGGCCTATCCCACTCTCTCAGGCACTGTGTTCCAGGCCATAACTCTTGGATTAATCCGGCCTATCCCTGACTCTCAGGCACTCTCTTTCAGACCCTAAACCCTGCATTAATCTGGCCCATCCCACACTCCCAGAAACTGTATTCCAGACCAAAACCCCTGGATTAATCTGGCCTATCCCACACTCTCAGAAACTGTGTTCCAGACACTAACCCCTGGATTAACCGGGCCTACCCCACACTCTCAGGCACTGTATTCCAGACCCTAACCCCTGGATTAATCCGGCCAATCCCACTCTCTCAGGCACTGTGTTCCAGGCCATAACCCCTGGATTAATCTGGCCTGTCCCTGACTCTCAGGCACTCTCTTTCAGACCCTAAACCCTGCATTAATCTGACCCATCCCACACTCTCAGAAACTGTATTCCAGACCAAAACCCCTGGATTAATCCAGCCAAACCCACACCCTCAGACACTGTTTTACAGACCCTTAACCCTGGTTATTTCAGCCTATTCCACACTCTCAGACACTGTGTTCCAGATTCTAACCCCTGGAGTAATTCGGCCTATCCCACTCTCTCAGGCACTGTGTTCCAGACCATAGATCCTTGAAATAATCTGGTCTGTCCCACGCTCTCAGGCACTTTGTTCCACACCCTAACCCCTGGATTAATCCAGCCTCCTCCACACTCTCAGGCAGTGTGTTCCAGAACATAACCCGTGGATTAATTCAGCCTATCTCACACTCTCAGGCACTGTGTTCCAGATCCTTACCCCTGGATTAATTCGGCCTATCCCAATCTCTAAGGCACTGTGTTCCAGAACCTTCATACCTGCATTAATTCAGCCTCCCGCACACTCTCAGGCACTGTGTTCCAGAGCCTAACCCCTGGATTAATCTGGCCTAACCCACCTCCTCAGACACTGTGTTCCAGACCCTAACCCCTGGATTAATCCGGCCTATCCCTGACTCTCAGCCACTCTGTTTCAGACACTAACCCCAGCATTAAACCAACCACCACCATACTCTCTGGCACTGTGTTCCAGACATAATCCCTGTATGAATCTGCCCTATCCCACACTCTCAGGCACTGTTTTCCCGACCCTAACCCCTGGATTATTCACACCTATCCCACACTCTCAGGGATAGTGGGGGATGTCAGGGGTGGGTTCTTTACCCAGAGAGTGGTAGGGGCATGGAATGCGCTGCCCATGGGAGTGGTAGAGTCAGAATCTTTGGTGACCTTTAAGCGGCAATTGGATAGGTACATGGATGGGTGCTTAAGCTAGGACAAATGTTCGGCACAACATCGTGGGCCGAAGGGCCTGTTCTGTGCTGTATTGTTCTATGTTCTATGTTCTATGTAGACCCTAAGCCCTGGATTGACTCGGTCTCCCGAACACTCTCAGACACTGTGTTACAGATCCTAACCCCCGGATTATTCCCACCTCTCCCACACTCTCAGACACTGTGTTCCAGACCCTAACCTCTGGATTAATCCGGCCTAACCCATACTCTCAGGTACTGTTTTCCAGACCCTAACCCCTGGATTAATCCGGCCTATCCCACACACTCAGACACTGTGTTCCAGACCCTAACCCCTGGATTAATCCGGCCTCCCCACACACTCAGACACTGTGTTCCAGACCCCAACCTCTGGATGAATCCGGCCTAACCCATATTCTCAGACACTGTGTTCCAGACCCTAACCCCTGGATTAATCCGGCCTCCCCACACTCTCAGGCACTGTGTTCCAGACATAATCCCTGAATGAATCTGGCCTAACCCACTCTCTCAGGCACTGTGTTCCAGACACTAACTCCGGATTAATCCAGCCTATCCCACTCTCTCAGACAATGTATTCCAGACCCTCAAACCTGGATTGACCTGGCCTATCCCACTCTCTCAGGCACTGTGTTCCAGACCCTAACTCCTGGATTAAAACGGCCTATCCCACAGTCTCAGGCACTGTGTTCCGGACACTAACCCCTGGATTAATCCAGCCTCTCCCACTCTCTCAGACAATGTATTCTAGACCCTCAACCCTGGATTGACCTGGCCTATCCCACACTCTCAGGCACTGTGTTCCAGACTCTAACCCCTGGATTAATCCAGCCTATCCCACACTCCTAGGCACTGTGTTCCACGCACTAACCCCTGGATTGATCCGGCCTATCCCATACTCTCAGACACTGTATTCGAGAACCTAACACCTGGATTGACCTGGCCTATCCCACTCTCTCAGGCACGTAATCCAGACCCTAACTTCTGGATTAAAACGGCCTCTCCCACACTCTCAGGCACTGTTCCAGACCATAACCACTGGATTGACTCGGCCTACCCCACACTCTCAGGCACTGTGTTCCATACCCTAACCTATTGATTAATCCGGCCGATCCCACTCTCTCAGACAATGTATTCCAGACACTCAACCCTGGATTGACCTGGCCTATCCCACTCTCTCAGGCACTGTGTTCCAGTCCCTATCCTCTGGATTAAACAGGCCTATCCCTCACTCTCAGGCACTGTTTTCCTGACCCTAACCCCTGGATTTTTCCAGCCTATCCCACACTCTGAGACATTGAGTCCCAGACCCTAACCCCTGGATTAACCCAGCCTACCCCACACTCTCAGGCACTGTGTTCCACGCCCTAACCACTGGATTAATTCAGCCTATCCCACACTCTCAGGTACTGTGTTACTAAACCCTAACCCCTGGATTACCCCGGCCTATCCCACACGCACAGACTCTGTATTCCAGAAGCTAACACCTGGATTGACCCGGCCTATCCCACACTCTCAGACACTTTGTTCCAGACCCAAACCACTGATTTAATCCAGCCTTCCCCATACTCTCGGAGACTGTGTTCCAGACCCTAACCTCTGTATTCATCCGGCCTTTACTACACTCTCAGGCACTTGTGTTCCAGACCCTAACCCCTGGATTAATCCGGCCTATCCCAGACTCTCAGGCACTGTGTTCCAGACCTGGACTTTCAGAAAGCTTTTGATAAAGTCCCAAATAGGAGTTTAGTGGGCAAAATTAGGGCGCATTCTATTGGGGAAAAGTACTAACTTGGATTGAAAGTTGGTTGACTGACAGGAAACAATGAGTAGCGATAAACGGCTCCATTTCGGAATGGCAGGCAGTGACCAGTGGGGTACCGCAGGGATCAGTGCTGGGACCGCAGCTTTTTATAATATATGTTAATAATATAGAAGATGGTATCAGCAATAACATTAGCAAATTTGCTGATGATTCTAAGCTGGGTGGCAGGGTGAAATGTGAGGAGGATGTTAGGAGATTACAGGGTGAACTGGACACGTTAGGTGAGTGGTCAGATGCATGGTAGATTCAGTTTAATGTGGATAAATGTATGGTTATACACTTTGGTGGCAAGAACAGGAAGGCAGATTACTACCTAAATGGAATCAATTTAGGTAAAGGACCAGTACAGAGAGATCTGGGTGTTCTTGTACACCAGTCAATGAAGGTAAGCATGCAGGTACAGCAGGTAGTGAAGAAGGCTAATAGCATGCTGGCATTCATAACAAGAGGGATTGAGTATAGAAGCAAAGAGGTTCTTCTGCAGCTTACAGGGCCCTGGTGAGACCAAACCGGGAATATTGTGTGCAGTTCAAGTCTCCAAATTTGAGGAAAGACATTCTGGCTATTGAGGGAGTGCAGCGTAGGTTCACAAGGTCAATTCTTGGAATGGCGGGATTACCTTACACTGAAAGACTGGAGCGACTGGGCTTGTATACCCTTGAGTTTAGAAGACTGAGAGGGGATCTGATTGAGACATATAAGATTATGAAAGGATTGGACCCTCTGGCAGCAGGAAACATGTTTCCGCTGATGGGTGAGTCCCGAACCAGAGGACACAGCTTAAAAATACGGGGTAGACCATTTAGGACAGAGATGAGGAGAAACTTCTTCACTCAGAGAGTGGTGGCTGTGTGGAATGTTCTGCCCCAGAGGGCAGTGGAGGCCCAGTCTCTGGATTCGTTGAAGAAAGAGTTGGATAGTGCTCTCAAGGATAGTGGAATCAAGGGTTATGGGGATAAGGCAGGAACAGGATACTGATTAGGAATGATCAGCCGTGATCATATTGAATGGCGGTGCAGGCTCGAAGGGCTGAATGGCCTCCTCCTGCACCTATTGTCTATTGTCTATTGTCTTATCAAAGGCTTTACTGAAGTCCATGTACACCACGTCAACTGCCCGACCCTCATCTACATGCTTGGCCACCTTCTCAAAAAACTCACTGAGGTTGGTGAGACATGACCTGCCCTTGACGAAACCATGTTGACTACCTGAAATCAAATTGTTGCTTGCTGGATGATTATAAATCTTATCTCTTATAATCCTTTCCAAAGCCTTTCCTACAACCGAAGCAAGGCTCACTGGTCTATAATTACCTGGGTCATCTCTACTGCCCTTCTTGAATAAGGGCACAACATTTACAATCCTCCAGTCCTCTGGTACTGAACCTGTAGATAATGACGACTCAAATCTCACCTTCCCCAGAATGAGCCCCAATTATCCAAGTACCTGAAACCCTCCCTCCTGCACCATCCTTGCAGCCATGTGTCCCACTGATACCTCTCCCTATTCCTTGCCTCGATATCCCGAGGGGCGGGTACCAAACCAGAGATAACAACTCTGTTTGTTCCAGCTCTCAGCTTCCACCCTAGCTCCCTGAAATCCTGCCTTACATCCCTATCCCTCTTTCTACCTGTTGTTGTTGGTACCTACATGGACAATGACTTGAGGCTGGTCACCCTCTCCCTTCAGGACCTCAAAGATACAATCCGAGACACCACGGACCCTGGCACCTGGGGGGGCAACACACCAACCGCGAGTCTCTTTCGTTTCCAACAAACCTTCTATCTCAGCCTCTAACTATTGAGTCCCCAATGACTAACACTCTCCTCCTTTCCCTCCTTCCCTTCTGTGCAACAGGGACAGGCTCTGTGCCAGAGACCTGGGCCCCACTGCATACCCCTCAACAGTACCCAAACTGGTATACATGTTTTTCAGAGGAACGACCACAGGGGATCCCTCCACTGACTGTTTTTTCCCCTTCAAACAGTCACACAGCTCTCTCCATGCCTAAGAGTAACACTTCCCTGCAACTCTAACCTATCCCATCCTCTGCCTCCCGAGTGATCCGACGTTCATCCAGCTCCCGCTCCAGTTCCCTAACACTGTCTTGGAGGAGCGAGAGCTGAGTGCACTTCCTGCAGATGTACTTGGGATGGGACACTAATGGCATCCCTCACCTCAAACATCATGCAGGAGGAACATTGCTCTCCCTGCACTGCCATCCCTGCTTGTCCCCTTATCAGAAAGTCAAAAAGAAGAGACACTTAGCTGACGTGTCCCTGGTCTCTAAGGTTAGAGGAGGTGGTTGGGTGGGAGGCCCTACAATGGTAGGGTCTCAGGTTTTGAAAACACTGACTGATCTTTCTGGATGGAACAAGTCCCTCCATTCCCAGAAACCTCTGCTCTCTGATTTCAAATGTGAAAGCTCAACTTAGTGACTGACCACTCCCGACAGGCCCCTAGTGCAAGCTCCCGCCCTTCACACTGCTGCTGCGGCTGCAAAACAGAAATGGAGGACTCCCACACTCAAGGTAAGTCTTTAAGGGTATATATGAGGGCATCAGGGTGATAGTGACACAGTAAGTGTGAGGCAGTCTTTCTGATGGTGACACAGTAAGTGTGAGATGGTCAGGCTGATAGTGACACAGTAAGTGTGAGATGGTCAGGCTGATAGTGACACAGTAAGTGTGAGAGCATCAGCCTGATAGTGACACAGTAAGTGTGAGGCAGTCTGTCTGATGGTGACGCAGTAAGTGTGAGATGGTCAGGCTGATAGTGACACGGTAAGTGTGAGGATGTCAGGCTGATAGTGACACAGTAAGCATGAGGCAGTCTGTCTGATGGTGGCACAGTAAGTGTGAGATGGTCAGGCTGATAGTGACACAGTAAGTGTGAGAGCATCAGCCTGATAGTGACACAGTAAGTGTGAGATGGTCAGCCTGATAGTGACACAGTAAGTGTGAGGCTGTCAGGCTGAGAGTGATGGAATAAGTGTGAGTGCAGCGGGCTGATAGTGATGGGGTCAGGCTGATAGTTATGCCATAAGTGTGAGGGGATCAGGGTGATAGTGACGCAGTAAGTGTGAGGCGATCATGGTGATAGTGACGCAGTAAGTGTGAGGGGATCAGGGTGATAGTGACACAGTAAGTGTGAGGTGATCATGATGATAGTGCCGCAGTAAGTGTGAGGGTATCAGGTGATAGTGACGCAGAAAGTGTGAGGGTATCAGGGTGATAGTGACGCAGTAAGTGGGAGGGGATCAGGGTGATACTGATGCAGTAAGTGTGAGGGGGTCAGTGTGATAGTGACGCAGTAAGTGTGAGGGTATTAGGGTGATAGTGACACAGTAAGTGTGAGGGGATCAGGGTAATATTGACGCAGTAAGTGTGAGGGGATCAGTGTGATAGTGACGCAGTAAGTGTGATGGGATCAGGGAGATAGTGACGCAGTAAGTGTGATGGCATCAGGGTGATAATGATGCAGTAAGTGTGAGGGTATCAGGGTGATAGTGACACAGGAAGAGTGAGGGGATCAGGGTGATAGTGACGCAATAAGTTTGAGGGAGTCAGTGGGATTGTGACGCAGTAAGTGTGATGGGATCAGGGTGATAGTGATGCAGTACATGTGATGGGATCAGGGTGATAGTGACGCAGTAAGTGTGAGGGTATCAGGGTGATAGTGACACAGTAAATGTGATGGTATCAGGGTGATAGTGACACAGTAAGTGTGAGGAGAATAGGGTAATAGTGACGCAGTAAGTGTGAGGGTATCAGGGTGATAGTGACACAGTAAGTGTGATGGAATCAGCGTAATATTGACGCAGTAAGTGTGAGGGGATCAGGGAGATAGTGATGCAGTTAGTGTGATGGGATCAGGACGTTAGTGACGCAATAAGTTTGAGGGTGTCAGTGTGATAGTGACACAGTAAGTGTGATGGGATCAGGATAATATTGACGCAGTAAGTGTGAGGGGATCAGGGTGATAGTGACGCAGTAAGTATGAGGCGATCATGGTGATAGTGACGCAGCAAGTGTGAGGGGATCAGAGAGATAGTGACGCAGTAAGTGTGAGGGGATCAGATAGATAGTGACGCAATAAGTTTGGGGGTGTCAGGGTGATAGTGACGCAGTAAGTGTGAGGGGTTCAGGGTGATAGTCACACAGTAAGTGTGAGTGGATCAGGGAGATAGTGGTGCAGTGATTGTGAGGGGTCAGGGTGAAAGTGATGCAGTAAGTTTGAGGGGATCAGGGTGATAGTGACGCAGTAAGTGTGAAGGGTTCAGGGTGATAGTCACACAGTAAGTGTGAGCGGATCAAGGAGATGGTGGTGCAGTGAGTGTGAGGGGTCCGGGTGAAAGTGATGCGGTAAGTTTGAGGGGATCAGGGTGATAGTGACGCAGTAAGTGTGATGGGGTTAGGGAGATGGTGACACAGTAAGTGAGTTGGGAACAGTGTGATAGTGACGCAGTAAGTGTGAGGGTGTCAGGGAGATAGTGACACAGTAAGTGTGAGGGGATCAGGGTGATAGGGACACAGTAAGTGTGATAGCGTCAGGGAGATAGTGACGCAGTAAGTGTGATGGGGTCAGGGAGATAGTGACACATAAGGGTGATGGGATCAGGGAGATAGTGATGCAGTAAGTGTGAGGGTATCAGGGTGATATTGACGTGGTAAGTGTGAATGAGTTAGGGTGGTAGTGACGCATTACGTGTGAGGGGATCAGGGAGATAGTGACGGTGTAAGTGTGAATGAGCCAGGGTGACAGTGACACAGCAGGTGTGAGGGTATCAGGGTGATAGTGACGCAGTTAGTGTGAGGGGTTAGGGAGATAGTGACGCAATAAGTGTGAGGGGATCAGGGAGATAGTGACGCAGTAAGTGCAAGAGTGTCAGGGAGATAGTGACTCAATAAGTGTGATGGGGTCAGGGAGATAGTGACACAGTAAGTGTGATGGAATCAGCGTAATATTGACGCAGTAAGTGTGAGGGGATCAGGGAGATATTGACGCAGTAAGTGTGAGGGGATCAGGGAGATAGTGATGCAGTTAGTGTGATGGGATCAGGACGTTAGTGACACAATAAGTTTGAGGGTGTCAGTGTGATAGTGACACAGTTAGTGTGATGGGATCAGGATAATATTGACACAGTAAGTGTGAGGCGATCATGGTGATAGTGACGCAGCAAGTGTGAGGGGATCAGGGAGATAGTGACGCAATAAGTTTGAGGGTGTCAGTTGGATAGTGACGCAGTAAGTGTGATGGGGTCAGGGAGATAGTGGTGCAGTGAGTGTGAGGGGTCAGGGTTGTGCGAGATATGCGGCTGTCCAGCCCCATCTCCGGCACTTTTATTTCCCTTCCCAGGAACAAAGACACGGAGGAGTCTGTCCAAAACTTTTCATTCAACTTTGCAAAGTCGGGTGCAAAAATGGTACACACCCATTAATAATAATCTCCACACATTATATACACGGAGATGTGGGCTGGGTCTCCTACTGCTGTCTTGACCAATGAGTGCTAGGGTTCCCCACTGTTTTCCTTATTTGGGTTCTGGTGCCTGTTACTCACTTGGCCAATCAGTGTTCGAGTTCCCCGTTCTTTCCTTATATGGATGATGTTGTACAACTGTGGTTAAGGGCGGTCTCTCAGCTATCGAGGAAAGCTGTTACAATTGTTTCATTCATAAAAACATGGGGGAGGTCCGGCAACAGTTTCGAGTGTCTGCTTGTGTTTACTATAAGGCACTTGTGTTTACTATAAGGTAGAAAAGACTAAAATGCAGCTAACCGTTTAAAAATTATACTACCCCCTACAAATCCCCCGTGTCTTTTCTTACGGTCTGTAATTTTTAAACCGTAAGTTTCTTCTCCAGGGCGTTTAATAACTCCCGAGCTTGTTCATCAAACTGCCCGTCCCTTATACTACCCCCGCCCAAGAGGGATTCACGTTGTTCCATCTCGAGATTCATTCGTTCAACCTGCCCATAGGGAACATCCCTCTTAGTAAGGGCGGTTTCGATCAGTCGTTGAGTTAATCCCCGGACGCAGGGAATAACGCAACACCCAAGGGCAGTTAGTACCCCTGCCACCACTATACATGAGACAAGAAAGGGAACGACCACCCCCGTCCATTTACCGAACCAAGCTTCCAACCAACCCGTGAGGCCAGAGTCGATACCCGAGTTTTCGGCCAGTTCGTCCGCCAATGTGGTGAGTCCATCCAGGGCGCGGGTGATGGACCCATCAGGGGCTGTGTTGTTGGGGATGAAAGTGCAGCACTGAGTGCCTATCATGACACAAACACCCCCCTTCTCTGCTAACATCATGTCTAAGGCCAACCTATTTTCCCACGCCATCCGACTAGTGGCGTCCAGTTGTTCTGCTATTCCTTTCACTGCATCCCGGGTATAATTAATGAACCTCTGCTGATTGTAGTAAATATAATTAATCCAATCCACGTTCTTATTGATAGTCACCCACCAGAACAGTGACGACTCAAAACCCGCCGCTATCTGGTTCCTAGCCTTGTATTCGTCAGGAACACCCCTGGGGACCCCTGTGGCATCTAAATATATGTTATCATCGAAAGAGGTCTCCAAAGCCCTCTTAGTTCTTCTACTGGAACGGGGTTGCTCTTGTTTTTCGAATGCCAGGGTGAATGGGATGGCCAATTGAACGATTGCACAAGTGCCCGTCCATTTTCGGGGCAGGGTCTGTCGCAGAACCCTCCCACCACAGTACCACCAGAGGTCTGCCCTAGGCACATGAATGTGGGAGTAATTCCCGCCCCCAGTAGTTTCATTGACCAGCCGAATTGATCCGCTGCACTTGTCAAATGTCCCCACATCATTGTCCCACTGTAGTCCCGTCCGAGAGACGCAGGCCTGGTGCGTACCCGTTACCCCTGAGAATGATGGCGGGCGGGGCGCCCCCTCAGACCTGACGGGGGGAAACTTCAAACTCAAGGGTCGACAAGTGGGGTCGTTCCAGGCCTCTCGGTCCTGGTACAGCCTTATCATGCAGTCCAAGGCTCGTGGGTGTTTCTCCCATCCCAACGGGAATGGGACCACCTGAGGGTTAGGGCGGGCACCCGTGCATGCGTAGCAATCACTCTTTTTCATGCTCCTCACAGTATATTTGACCCATTCCATCCAGGCATTCGCCTCCCCGTATCCCATTTCTATTTCAAAGGTCTTTTCCAAATCCGTCACCTCAATTATTCTAATCTTTTCCTGCTCATCGGTGGCGGATGAGCCCCCAGACTCAGCTTCAATGACCGTGATATACGTGCAGCACAGCTGCACCCCCTCCTGTCCTGCCTGGCCCCCAACCCTAATACCCAGTATTGTTCTATTAAGGCTCGCCCCGTTGTTTCCCAAGTTCTTAATGGTCAGATAGAGCGGATTGCACTGATTCTGCTCACAATCCTGTCCAGGGGTGATGGGATCACGGACAACTGACACCATAGCCTGGACCCCGGGGGCTGGAGGCCTATGTATGCCTTCCCTACCATGCAATTGTAATACTAATGCCTAACCCTGGAATCCCCTTTCTCTCTCTAGGTTCCGCTTAGTTTGATTCAGTTCACTTTTAGTCCTACAAGGCACCAACCCACATAGGTCTAAGCTAAATGTCTGTGTTGGCTTGTTGGCAAGCACGGAGATGGAGAACCACTGACGGTCCTCTGCTTGTTTTTTCCGGAGGCCAAATTGGGTAACACGCACACTCTGACCCAGCCCAAGGATAATGGCAAAGCAAGTTAACAATATGATTGACCGCATTTTGTCGCGACACCTGTAGCCAGAGGGCACAGTTCCTTTAGACTCGCCAAAGTCCGATTAGTTTGTTCTCAGGGTCTCTGTTCCTTAGCTGCCTTTGTCAGAGAGGTTCGTTCGTCCTCCATCGGTTGTGGCACTGGTCCCTTGACTCGAGTGTAATGTATCCAGCCCTTTTCGGCCGTACGGACAGCCGTTTCGGTCGTCAAAAGTACTAGGAAGGGACCGTCCCAAGTTGGTTCGAGGGTGCGTTGCTTCCAGTTTTTAATCAGGACCCACTGCCCCGGCTTGATGGTGTGCACCACAAACTCGAGGGGCGGCGTCTGTGCCAAAAGTCCCTGTTGGCGTAAACGAGATAGAGCAAACCCCAGAGCCACCACATATTTTTGCACAAACATATCCCGAGACACGAATACAGGAGGTTCCCCCTTCGGCCCATGGAACGGGAGGCCAAACAGCATTTCGAAAGGGGAGACGCCCAAATCCCGCCTTGGCTGGGTGCGAATTTGCAATAGGGCAAGGGGTAGGCATTTGGTCCAAGGCAGGCCGATTTCACTAGTGAGTTTGGTTAGCTGCTTTTTGATGGTCTGGTTCATTCTTTCGACCTTGCTCGAGGAGGGGGGATGCCAGGGGATGTGCAAATCCCAGTCAATCCCCATTGCTTGCACTACATTCTGGAGGACGGTCGAGGTGAAGTGGCTCCCCTGGTCAGAGTCAATAGCGCGGGGTAGCCCAAATCGTGGGATGATTTGTTCGAGTAGAATTTTGCTAACCTGAGTTGCTGTTGCCGTGGCAGTGGGGAAAGCTTCCACCCATCCTGTCAGGTGATCTACTATTACTAATAGATACTTCAGGCGACCTATGGGGGGGAGCTCAGTGTAATCTACCTGGACATACTCAAACGGCCTATAGGCCGGACTCCTACCCCCTTGTCTTGTATGCTGCCGCAGCCCCCTTTTGTTAATCTTTCGACATGTTATGCAATCTCCTGTGACCTGCTTGGCTACCGTGTACAGACCAGGGTGAGCATATCGGCGCCAGAAAGACGATAAAATAGAGACCCTGGGGAATCAATTGGCAGATGAACAGGCAAAATTGGCCGGGATGGGGAAGGAAGTAATAAACTGCCTGGTAAGGATTCCCCAGATATCCGAAATTACCGAAGTGCCCACGTTTACTGACAAAGAAGAAACTCTTCTTGCGTCTCTGGGGGGTACAAAGGATAGGGAAGGGAAGTGGACCTTACCCGATGGCCGCCAGCTACTAAATCGACCGTTGATGCGGGACATTATTGCCCGTCAACACCAAGGGGGTCACTGGGGCGCCCAGACACTGTGTGATGCCTTCCTGCGCCGATATGCTCACCCTGGTCTGTACACAGTAGCCAAGCAGGTCACAGGAGATTGCATAACATGTCGAAAGATTAACAAAAGGGGGCTGCGACAGCATGCAAGACAAGGAGGTAGGAGTCCGGCCTATAGGCCGTTTGAGTATATCCAGGTAGATTACACTGAGCTCCCCCCCATAGGTCGCCTGAAGTATCTATTAGTAATAGTAGATCACCTGACAGGATGGGTGGAAGCTTTCCCCACTGCCACGGCAACGGCAACTCAGGTTAGCAAAATTCTACTCGAACAAATCATCCCACGGTTTGGGCTACCCCGCGCTATTGCCTCTGACCAGGGGAGCCACTTCACCTCGACCGTCCTCCAGAATATAGTGCAAGCAATGGGGATTGACTGGGATTTGCACATCCCCTGGCATCCCCCCTCCTCGAGCAAGGTCGAAAGAATGAACCAGACCATCAAAAAGCAGCTAACCAAACTCACTAGTGAAATCGGCCTGCCTTGGACCAAATGCCTACCCCTTGCCCTATTGCAAATTCGCACCCAGCCAAGGCGGGATTTGGGCGTCTCCCCTTACGAAATGCTGTTTGGCCTCCCATTCCATGGGCCGAAGGGAGAACCTCCCTTATTCGAGTCTCGGGACATGTTTGTGCAAAAATATGTGGTGGCTCTGGGGTTTGCTCTATCTCGTTTACGCCAACAGGGACTTTTGGCACAGACGCCGCCCCTCGAGTTTGTGGTGCACACCGTCAAGCCGGGGCAGTGGGTCCTGATTAAAAGCTGGAAGCAACGTACCCTCGAACCAACTTGGGACGGTCCCTTCCTGGTACTTTTGACGACCTAAACGGCTGTCCGTACGGCCGAAAAGGGCTGGATACATTACACTCGAGTCAAGGGACCAGTGCCACAACCGACGGAGGATGAACAAACCTCTCTGACAAAGGCAGCTAAGGAACAGAGACCCTGAGAACAAATTAATCGGACTTTGGTGAGTCTAAAGGAACTGTGCCCTCTGGCTACAGGTGTCGCGACAAAATGCGGTCAATCGTATTGTTAACTTGCTTTGCCATTATCCTTGGGCTGGGTCAGAGTGTGCGTGTTACCCAATTTGGCCTCCGGAAAAAACAAGCAGAGGACCGTCAGTGGTTCTCCATCTCCGTGCTTGCCAACAAGCCAACACAGACATTTAGCTTAGACCTATGTGGGTTGGTGCCCTGCAGGACTAAAAGTGAACTGAATCAAACTAAACGGAACCTAGAGAGAGAAAGGGGATTCCAGGGTCAGGCATTAGTATTACAATTGCATGGTAGGGAAGGCATACATAGGCCTCCAGCCCCTGGGGTCCAGGCTATGGTGTCAGTTGTCCGTGATCCCATCACCCCTGGACAGGATTGTGGGCAGAATCAGTGCAATCCGCTCAATCTGACCATAAAGAACTTGGGAAACAACGGGGCGAGCCTTAATAGAACAATACTGGGTATTAGAGTTGGGGGCCAGGCAGGACAGGAGGGGGTGCAGCTGTGCTGCACGTATATCACGGTCATTGAAGCTGAGTCTGGGGGCTCATCCGCCACCGATGAGCAGGGAAAAATTAGAATAATTGAGCTGACGGATTTGGAAAAGACCTTTGAAATAGAAATGGGATACGGGGAGGCGAATGCCTGGATGGAATGGGTCAAATATACTGTGAGGAGCATGAAAAAGAGTGATTGCTACGCATGCACGGGTGCCCGCCCTAACCCTCAGGTGGTCCCATTCCCGCTGGGATGGGAGAAACACCCACGAGCCTTGGACTGCATGATAAGGCTGTACCAGGACCGAGAGGCCTGGAACGACTCCACTTGTCGACCCTTGAGTTTGAAGTTTCCCCCTGTCAGGTCTGAGGGGGGGCCCCGCCCGCCATCATTCTCGGGGGTAACGGGTACGCACCAGGCCTGCGTCTCTCGGACGGGACTACAGTGGGACAATGATGTGGGGACATTTGACAAGTGCAGCGGATCAATTCGGCTGGTCAATGAAACTACCGGGGGCGGGAATTACTCCCACATTCATGTGCCTAGGGCAGACCTCTGGTGGTACTGTGGTGGGAGGGTTCTGCGACAGACCCTGCCCCGAAAATGGACGGGCACTTGTGCAATCGTTCAATTGGCCATCCCATTCACCCTGGCATTCGAAAAACAAGAGCAACCCCGTTCCAGTGGAAGAACTAAGAGGGCTTTGGAGACCTCTTTCGATGATAACATATATTTAGATGCCATAGGGGTCCCCAGGGGTGTTCCTGATGAATACAAGGCTAGGAACCAGATAGCGGTGGGTTTTGAGTCGTCACTGTTCTGGTGGGTGACCATCAATAAGAACGTGGATTGGATTAATTATATTTACTACAATCAGCAGAGGTTCATTAATTATACTCGGGATGCAGTGAAAGGAATAGCAGAACAACTGGACGCCACTAGTAGGATGGCGTGGGAAAATAGGTTGGCCTTTGACATGATGTTGGCAGAGAAGGGGGGTGTTTGTGTCATGATAGGCACTCAGTGCTGCACTTTCATCCCCAACAACACAGCCCCTGATGGGTCCATCACCCGCGCCCTGGATGGACTCATCACATTGGCGGACGAACTGGCCGAAAACTCGGGTATCGACTCTGGCCTCACGGGTTGGTTGGAAGCTTGGTTCGGTAAATGGAAGGGGGTGGTCGTTCCCTTTCTTGTCTCATGTATAGTGGTGGCAGGGGTACTCACTGCCCTTGGGTGTTGCGTTATTCCCTGCATCTGGGGATTAACTCAACGACTGATCGAAACCGCCCTTACTAAGAGGGATGTTCACTATGGGCAGGTTGAACGAATGAATCTCGAGATGGAACAACGTGAATCCCTCTTGGGCGGGGGTAGTATTAGGGACGGGCAGTTTGATGAACAAGCTCGGGAGTTATTAAATGCCCTGGACAAGAAACTTACGGTTTAAAAATTACAGACCGTAAGAAAAGACACGGGGGATTTGTAGGGGGTAGTGTAATTTTTAAACGGTTAGCTGCATTTTAGTCTTTTCTACCTTATAGTAAACACAAGCAGACACTCGAAACTGGTGTCGGACCTCCCCCATGTTTTTATGAATGAAACAATTGTAATAGCTTTCCTCGATAGCTGTTACAACATCATCCATATAAGGAAAGAACGGGGAACTCGAACACTGATTGGCCAAGTGAGTAACAGGCACCAGAACCCAAATAAGGAAAACAGTGGGGAACCCTAGCACTCATTGGTCAAGACAGCAGTAGGAGACCCAGCCCACATCTCCGTGTATATAATGTGTGGAGATTATTATTAATGGGTGTGTACCATTTTTGCATCCGACTTTGCAAAGTTGAATGAAATGTTTTGGACAGACTCCTCCGTGTCTTTGTTCCTGGGAAGGGAAATAAAAGTGCCGGAGATGGGGCTGGACAGCCGCATATCTCGCACAAAGTCACACTTCCCAAAGCCGAGGCTCCTGCTAAATGGTAGAATCTGGCTAGGGCATCATTAAATTGAAGAATTAGTACAGGGGTATGAGTAAATGGGAGACTTGGTGGGAATCAATAAATGGGAGATTCGGTGCACAGCACCATTACATTGGAAAACTGGTGTGTGTCAATATATTAGGAAATTAGAGCAGAGCATGTCTAAATTGGGGAATAGGGGCAGGGAATCAATAAAAAAATGTTGCAAGCATCAGTTAATTGGAAATTCATTTCAGTGCATCACTAAATGAAAAAATGCAGGACATTAATAATTGGAGAATTCATGCAGGTGCCATTAAATTCGAAGTGGGAGCACTCGGGCAGGATAACACTCAATGGGACAATTTGTGCAGTTCCAGGATTTGCGCAGGATTGGAAAATGGGAGAAATAGCTATAAACAGAGTCATACAATCGTCGAGATTTACAACACACAAACAGATCCTTCGGTCTAAGTTGTCCACGTGTCTATTTAAGAATTCTGACAGCGCTCCACTAAATTGGACAATCATTGCAAGGGACTACTTAATGGGAGAATTGGGCAAGGGCTTATCAAAATGTGAGAAATGTCAATAGAAGAATTAGTATAGGGGTATGAGTAAATGGGAGATCTGGTGCACAATGCCGTTACATGAGAAAATTGGTGGGAATGCCGATATAATGGAAAATTGGAGCAGAGCATATTTAAATTGGGAAATAGGGGCCAGCGAATCAATGAAAGGAAATGTTGCAAGCATTGGTAAATTGGAGATTCAATTCAGTGCATCACTAAATGAAAACAATTCACCAGGGCACCCGTACGTGGAAGAAGTGTTTCAGGGAAAACTTGAATCGAAGGAATTGATGAAGGACATTAATAATTGGAGAATTCATGCAAGTACCTTTAAATAGGGCAGGATAATACTCAATGGGAGAGTTGGTGCAGTTTCAGGATTTGTGCAGGATTGGTAAATGGGAGAAATGGTGCAGAGCAGCGGAGCCATAAATAGAGTCATACAATCATAGAGATGTACAACATGGAAACAGACACTTCAGTCCAACTTGTCTATGACTCAATTTTAGAATTCTGGCAGCACTCCACGAAATTAGAGAATCATTCCAAGGAACTACTAAATGGAAGAATTGGGCAAGGGCTTTTCAAAATAAGATAAATTGGAACGGGGCATCCGATAACGGCAAATTAGTGCAGTTAGCACCAAATGGGAGAGTTTCAGTTTAGCAGGAAAGATTAGAAAGTTCTGTCAGCGGACTACTGAATGGGAGAATTGTTGCAGGGAAATACTAAATGGAAGACCTGGTGCACAGTGGGGCTAAATTTGGGAATTGGTATATGGCAACAGTAAATGGGAGAATTAGAGTAGCGCACCCTTAAATGGCAGAATCAAGCTCGGGCATCAGTAAATGGAAGAATTAGTACAGGGATATGAGTAACTGGGAGATTCGGTGGAAACAATAAATGGGAGACCTGGTGCACAGTGCCATTACATTAGAAAATTGGAGGGTGTGCCAATAGTCTGGAAAATTGGAGCAGATCATGTCCAGATTGGGGAATGGGGGTCAGGAAATCAACAAAAAAATAGAAATGTTGCAAGCATTGGTAAATTGGAAATTCAGTTCAGTGCATCACTAAATGAAAAAATAAAATCAGCAGGGCTTCCGTACATTGAAGATGTGTATCAGGGAACAATTAATGAAAGGAATTGATGCAGAGCAACATTAATTGGAGATTTCATGCAGGTGCTATTAAATTATTAGTGGGACGACTGGGGCAGGATAACCTCAATGGGGGAGTTGGTGAAATTCCCGAATTAGTGCAGGATTGGTAAATGGGAGAAATGGTGCAAGGAAGTGGAGCACTAATTACACCCTTAGAGATGTACAGCACGGAAACAGACCCTTCAGTCCAACTTGACCACGTCTAAATTTAAGAATTCTGGCAGCTCTCCACTAAATTGCAAGAAACTATTAAATGGCAAAGTTCCGAAAGGGCTTATCAAAATGTGAGAACTTGCAACAGAGCATCAGATAATGGGCGAATTAGTGCAGTTCAGCACTAAATGAATGAGTTATGCTGTGTTGCCCTAAATGGGAGAATTGGGGCAGGACAATACCATTTGGGAGATACAGAGTAGGGCATCGCTAAATTGGGTGAGGGCATCAGTCACTATGCAACACTGAGTGGAGACGTTGTTCAGGACATCAGTAATTGGGGGAAATGGTGCTAACCAACACTGAATTGGAGAATTGGTGTGGGGTATCAGTAAATGAAAGACCTGGTGCAGGGTGCTGATAACTTCGAGAATTGGAGCAAATGGGAGAACACGGGCAGTGAATCAGTAAATAGGACAAATAATGCAAAGGATTAGTGGTCTAGATTCAATACAGTGTACCACGAAATGGGGGAGTTGGCGCAGTTTACCATGAAAGGGAGGATAATGTGTAGGATCGGTAATTTGGAGATTTGATGCAGGGATCTCCAAAATTAGAGAATTCTGGCAGCAGGCTACTAAATGGGAGAATTGTTGCAGGGAAATACTGAATGGAAGAACTGGTGCACAGTGGGGCTAAATTAGAGAATGGGTGCATGGCACCAGGAAATGGGGGAATTAGAGTAGCGCACCCTTAAATGGTACAATCTGCTAGAGCATCAGTAAATGGAAGAGTTAGTACAGGGATATGAGTAAGTGGGAGATTCGGTGCACAGTGCCATTTCATTGGAAAACTGGTGTGATTGTCAATATATTCGAAAATTGGAGCAGAGCATGTCTAAATTGGCGAGTAGGGGCATGGAATCAATAAAAAGACATGTTGCAAGCATCGGTAAATTGGAGATTCAGTTCAGTGCATCACTAAATGAAAACAATTCAGCAAGGCACCCTTACGTGGAAGGAGTGTTTCAGGGAACAATTAAATGGAAGGAATTGATGCAGGGCATCAGTAATTGGAGAATTCATGCAGGTGCCTTTAAATAGGGCAGGATCATACTCAATGGGAGAGTTGGTGCAGTTTCAGGATTTGTGCAGGATTGGTAAATGGGAGAAATGGTGCAGAGCAGCCGACCCAGAAACAGAGTCATACAATCATAGAGATGTACAACATGGAAACAGACACTTCAGACCAACTTGTGTATGACTCAATCTTAGAATTCTGGCATCACTCCATGAAATTGGAGAAACAGTCCAAGGAACTACTAAATGGAAGGATTGAGCAAGGGCTTATTGAAACAAGAGAATTTGGAACGGGGCATCCGACAATGGCAAATTGGTGCAGTTAGCAACAAATGGGAGAGTTTCAGTTTTTCAGGAAATGGGAGAATTGATGCAGTGTAGCACTAAATGGGAAAATTGGGACAGGACAATAGACTCATAGAGATGTACAGCATTGAAACAGATCCTTCGGTCCAACCTGTTCATGCCGACCAGATATCCCAACCCAATCTAGTCCCACCTGTCAGCACCCGGCCTATATCCCTCCAAACCCTTCCTATTCATATACCCATCCAAATGACTCTTAAATGTTGCAATTGTACAGGCCTCCACCACATCCTCTGGCAGCTCATTCCATACACGTACCACACTCTGCATGATAAAGTTGCCCCTTAGGTCTCTTTTATATCTTTCCCCTCTCACCCTAAACCTATGCCCTCTAGTTTTGGACTCCCGGACCCCAGGGAAAACACTTTGTCTGTTTATCCTATCCATGTCCCTCATAATTTTGTAAACCTCTAGATGGTCACCCCTCAGCCTCCGACGCTCCAAGGAAAACAGCCCCAGCCCGTTCAGCCTCTCCCTGTAGCTCAAAACCCCAGCCCTGGCAACATCCTTGTAAAAATACTTGATGTGGGAATGACAGTACAGCACCCTTAAATTGGGGAGGGCATCATTCAATATAACGATCGGTGTAAGGCAAAACTGAATGGAGAACTTGTTCAGGACATCAGTAATTGGGGGAAATGGTGCTAAGCAACACTGAATTAGAGAATTGATGCGGGACACCAGTAAATGAGAGACCTGTTGCATAGTGGAGCTAAATTAGAGAATTGGTGCATGGCACCAGGAAATGGGAGAATTACAGTAGCGCACCCTTAAATGGTAGAATCAGGCTAACGTATCAGTAAATGGAAGAATTAGTACAGGGATATGGTAACTGGGAGATTTGGTGGAAACAATAAATGGGAGATCTGTTGCACAGTGCCGTTACATTAGAAAATTGGTGGGAGTGCCACTATATTGGAAAATTGGAGCAGAGCATGTCTAAATTGGGGATTAGGGGCCAGGGAAACAATAAAAAGAAAAAAATGTCACAAGCATCGGGAAATTGGAGATTCAGTGCACTGCATCACTAAATGAAAAAAAATCATCAGGGGTTCCAGACGTGGAAGATGTGTTTCAGGGAACAACTAAATGGAAGGAATTGATGCAGGGCAACAATAATTGGAGAATTCATGCAGGTGCCGTTAAATTCTAAGTGGGAGGACTGGGGCAGGATAACATTCAATGGGTCAGTTGGTGAAATTCCCGAATTAGTGCAGGATTGGTAAATGGGAGAATTGGTGCAGGGAAGCGGAGCACTAATTACAGCCTTAGAGATGTTCAGCACGGAAACAGACCCTTCAGTCCAACTTGTCCACGCCTAAATTTAAGAATTCTGGCAGCTCTCCACTAAATTGGAGAATCATTGCAAGGAACTACTAAGTGCCAAAATTGGGAAAGAGCTTATCAAAATGTGAATATTTGCAACAGAGCATCAGATAATGTGTGAATTAGTGCAGTTCAGCACTAAATGGGTAAGTTGCGTTGTGTTGCAACTAAATTGGAAAATTGGGGCAGGGCCATACCTTTTGGGAGATTTAGAGTAGGGCACCCCCAAACTGGGCGAGGGCATCAGTCATGGTGAGGATTGGGGTAAGGCAACACTGAATGGAGAACTTGTTCAGGACATCAGTAATTGGGGGAAATGGTGCTCAGCAACACTGAATTGGAGAATTGGTGTGGGGTATCAGTAAATGAGAATGAGGGAGGGGGAAGGAGCATGAGGGAGGGGAGGGGGAAGGAGAATGAGTGAGAGGGAAGCAGAATGTGGGAGAGGGAGGAAGAATGAGGGAGGAAGAATGAGGGAGAGGGAAGGGGAATGAGGGAGGGAAGGAGAATGAGGGTGAGGGAGGGGGAAGGAGAATGAGGGTGAGGGAGGGGGAAAGAGAGAATGAGGGAGGGGATGGAGGGTGAGGGGGAGGGGGAAGGAGAATGAGGAAGGGAGAATGTGGGAGGGGGGAGGAGAATAAGGGAGAGGGAGGGGGAGGAGAATGAGGGATAGGGAGGGGAGGAGAATGAGGGAGGGGAGGGGAGGAGAATGAGGGAGGGGGAGGAGAAAGAGGGAGAGGGAAGGAGAATGAGGGAGGGAGAAGGAGAATGAGGGTGTGGGAGGGGGAGAGGGAGGGGGAGGCTGAGGGAGAGGGGGAGGAGAATGAGGGAGGAGAGGGGGAAGGAGAATGAGGAAGGGGGAGGAGGAAGGAGAATGAGTGAGGGGAGGAGGAAGGAGAATGGGTGAGGGGGAGGAGAATGAGGGAGGGGAGGAGGAAGGAGAATGAGGGAGGGGGAGGAGAATTAGGGGTAGTAGAATGAGGGAGAGGGAGGAGAAATAGGTAGGGGGAGAGGGAGGGGGAGAGGGAGTGGAAGGGTGAGGGAGAGGGAGGAGAATGAGGGAGGGGAGGAGAATGAGGGAAGGGGAGAGTGAAGGGGGAGGGTGAAGCAGAGGGGGAGGGGGGAGAGTGAGGGTGAGGGTGAGGAGAATGATGGAAGGGGAGGGGGAGGGAGAGTGTGGAGGAGAATGAGCGATGGGGAGGAGGAAGGAAAATGTGGGAGGGGGAGTAGAATGAGGGAGAGGGAAGGAGATTGAGGGAGAGGGAGAGGGAAGGGGGAGGAGAATGAGGGAGAGGGAGAGGGAAGGAGAATGAGGGAGAGAGAGAGAGGGAGGGGGAGAATGAGGGAGAAGGAGGGGGAGGAGAATGAGGGAGGGGAGGAGAATGAGGGAGAGGGAAGGGGAATGAGGGAGGGAAGGAGAATGAGGGAGGGGTAGGGTGAAGAAGAATGTGGGAGAGAGAGGGGAAAGTTGAATGAGGGAGGGGGAAGGGGAGGAGAATGAGGGAGAGGGAGGTGGAGGAGAATGAGGGAAGGAGAATGAGGGAGGGGGAGGAGAATGAGGGAGGGGGAGGGGGAGAAGAATGAGGGAGGGGGAATGAGAATGAGGAGGAAAGGAGGGGGATGGAGAATGAGAGAGAGGGAGGGAGGGGGAAGGAGAATGAGGGGGAGGGAGGGGGAAGGAGAATGAGGGTGGGGAGGAGAATGAGGGAGAGGGAGAGGGAAGGAGCATGAGAGAGAGGGAGATGGAAGGGGAGGAGAATGAGGGAGAGGGAAAGGGAGGGGGAGGAGAATGAGGGAGAGGGAGGGGGAGGAGAATGAGGCAGAGAGAGAGGGAGGGGGTGGAGAATGAGGGAGAGGGAGAGGAAGGGGAGGAGAATGAGGGAGGGGAGGAGAATGAGGGAGAGGGAAAGGGAGGAGGATGAGGGAGGGTGGAGGAGAAAGAGGGAAAGGTGGGGGAAGGAGATTGAGGGAGGGGGATGCAGAACGAGGGGGGCGGAGGGGGCAGGAGAATGAGGGAACAAAAATGAGGGAGAGGGAAGGAGATTGAGGGAGGTGGAGGGAGAATGAGGGAGGGGGAGGAGAATGAGGGAGAGGGAGGGAAAATGAGGGAGGGGGAGGAGAATGAGGGAGAGGGAGGAGGAGGAAGAATGAGGGAGGAAGAATGAGGGAGAGGGAGGGAGAATGAGGGAGAGGGAAGGAGATTGAGAGAGAGGGAGAGGGAAGGGGGAGGAGAATGAGGGAGAGGGAGAGGGAAGGAGAATGAGGGAGAGAGAGAGAGGGAGGGGGAGAATGAGGGAGAAGAAGGGGGAGGAGAATGAGGGAGGGGAGGAGAATGAGGGAGAGGGAAGGGGAATGAGGGAGGGAAGGAGAATGAGGGAGGGGTAGGGTGAAGAAGAATGTGGGAGAGGGAGGGGAAAGTTGAATGAGGGAGGGGGAAGGGGAGGAGAATGAGGGAAGGAGAATGAGGGAGGGGGAGGAGAATGAGGGAGGGGGAGGGGGAGAAGAATGAGGGAGGGGGAATGAGAATGAGGAGGAAAGGAGGGGGATGGAGAATGAGAGAGAGGGAGGGAGGGGGAAGGAGAATGAGGGGGAGGGAGGGGGAAGGAGAATGAGGGTGGGGAGGAGAATGAGGGAGAGGGAGAGGGAAGGAGCATGAGAGAGAGGGAGATGGAAGGGGGAGGAGAATGAGGGAGAGGGAAAGGGAGGGGGAGGGAGAATGAGGGAGGGGGAGGAGAATGAGGGAGAGGGAGGGAAAATGAGGGAGGGGGAGGAGAATGAGGGAGAGGGAGGGGGAGGAAGAATGAGGGAGGGAGAATGAGGGAGGGAGAGGAGAATGAGGGAGAGGGAGTGGAGGAGGAGAATGAGGGAGAGGGAGTGGAGGAGAAAGAGGGGAAAGGGAGGGGAGGGGGAGGAACAGTGGGGAGGAGAATGAGGGAGGGGAGGGGGAAAGAGAATGAGGTAGGGGAGGAGGAAGGAGAAAGAAGGAGAATGAGGGAGGGAGAGAGGGAGGGGGGAGAGGGAGAGGAGAAGGGAGGGGGAAGGAGAATGAGGGATAGGGAAGGAGAATGAGGGAGGGGGAGGAGGAAGGAGAATGAGGGAGGGGGAGGAGAGTGAGGGAGGAGGAGGAGAATGAGGGGGAGTAGAATGAGGGAGAGGGAGAGGGAAGGAGAATGAGGGAGAGGGAGAGGGGAGAGGGAAGGGGAGGAGAATGAGGGAGAGGGGGGAGGAGAATGAGGGAGAGGGTGAGTGAGGGGGAGGAGAATGAGAGAGAGAGGGAGGGGGAGAATGAGGGAGAGGGAGGGGGAGAATGAGGGAGAGGGAGGGGGAGGAGAATGAGGGAAGGGGAGGAGAATGAGGGAAGGGGAGGAGAAAGAGGGAAGGGGAGGAGAATGAGGGAGGGGAGGAGAATGAGGGAGGGTGGAGGAGATTGAGGGAGAGGGAGAGGGAAGAGGGAGGAGAATGAGGGAGTGGGAGGGGGAGGAGAATGAGGGAGAGGGAAGGGGAGGAGAATGAGGGAGAGAGAGAGGGAGGGAGAGAATGAGGGAGAGGGTGGGGGAGGAGAATGAGGGAGGGGGAAGGAGAATGAGGGAGGGGGAAGGACAATGAGGGAAGGGGACGGGGAGGAGGAGAATGAGGGTTAGGGAGAGGGAGCGGGAGGAGAATGAGGGAGAGGGAGAGGGAGGGGGAGGAGAATGAGGGAAAGGGAGAGGGAAGGGGTGGAGAATGAGGGAGAGGGAGATGAAAGGAGAATGAAGGAAGGAGAATGAGGTAAGGAGAAGGAGAATAAGGGAGAGGGAGGAGAAAGAGGGAGAGGTGGGGCAAGGAGAATGAGGGTGAGGGGGGAGGGAGAATGAAGGTGAGGGAGGGGGAGGGGGACGGAGAATGGGCGAGAGGGGGAGGGAAGGGCACTGAGAATGAGAATGAGCGAGGGGGGAAAGAAATTGAGTGAGGGGAAGGAGAATAAGGGGGAGGGAGGAGGAAGGAGAATGAGGGAGTGGAGGAGAATGAGGGAGGGGGAGAGGGAGGGGGAGGAGAATGAGGGAGGGGAAGAGGGAGGGGGAGAGGGAGGGGGAGGAGAATGAGGGAGTGGGAGAGGGAGATGGAGGTGGAGGGGGAGGGGGAGGGTGAAGGAGAATGTGGGAGGGGGAGGAGAATGAGGGAGGGGGAGGAGGATGAGGGGGAGTTGAATGAGGGAGAG
The DNA here is from genome assembly GCF_037043375.1 of Chiloscyllium plagiosum. NCBI lineage: Eukaryota > Metazoa > Chordata > Chondrichthyes > Orectolobiformes > Hemiscylliidae > Chiloscyllium > Chiloscyllium plagiosum. The sequence continues at coordinate 39,209,739 of NW_028270181.1, read as the reverse complement.
GGAGAGGGAGAGGGAAGGAGATTGAGGGAGAGGGGAGGAGAATGACGGAGAGGGATGGGGAGGAGTAAGAGGCAGAGGGAGAGGGAGGGGGGAGGAGAATGAGGGAGGGGGAGGAGGAGGAGAATGAGGGAGGGGGAGGGGGAAGGAGAATGAGGGAGGGGGAGGAGAATAAGCGAAGGGGAGGAGAATGAGGGTGAGGGAGGGGGAAGGAGAATGAGGGTGAGGGAGGGCAAAGGAGAATGAGGGAGAGGGAAGGAGAATGAGGGAGACGAAGGGAGAATGAGGGAGACGAAGGGGGAAAGAGAGGGGGTAGGAGACGGAGGAAAGAGAGGGGGATGGAGAGGGGGAAAGAGAGGGGGAAGGAGGGGGGAAGGAGAGGGTGGAATGGAGAGGGGGAAGGAGAGGGGGAAGGAGAGGGGCAAGGAGACAGAGGTAAGGAGAGAGGGAAGGAGAGGGTGGAATGGAGAGGGGGAAAGAGAGGGGGAAAGAGAGGGGGAAGGAGAGGGGAAGGAGACAGAGGTAAGGAGAGAGGGAAGGAGAGGGTGGAATGGAGAGGGGGAAGGAGAGGGTGGAATGGAGAGGGGGAAGGAGAGGGTGGAATGGAGAGGGGGAAGGAGAGGGGGAAGGAGTGGGAGGTAAGGAGTAAGGAAAGGAGAGGGGCTAGGAGACGGAGAAAAGGAGACGGAGGGAAGGAGAGTGGGGAGGAGAGGGGGAAGGAGAGGGGGAAGGATACGGGGGAAGGAGAGGGGGAAGGAGAGGGGGAAGGATACGGGGGAAGGAGAGGGGGAAGGTGAGGGTGGAATGGAGAAGGGGAAGGAGAGGGGGAAGGAGAGGGAGGGAAGGAGTAAGTGAAGGAGAGGGGGAAGGAGACGGAGGGAAGGAGAGTGGGGAGGAGAGGGGGAAGGAGACGGAGAGAAGGAGAGGGAGAAGGAGAGGGGGAAGGAGACAGAGGTAAGGAGAGAGGGAAGGAGAGGGTGGAATGGAGAGGGGGAAGGAGAGGGGGAAGGAGAGGGGAAAAGAGAGGGGGAAGGAGAGGGGGAAGGAGAGGGGGAAAGAGAGGAGGAAGGATACGGGGGAAGGAGAGGGGGAAGGAGAGGGGGAAGGAGTGGGAGGTAAGGCGTAAGGAAAGGAGAGGGGGTAGGAGACGGAGAAAAGGAGACGGAGGGAAGGAGAGTGGGGAGGAGAGGGAAAAGGAGACGGAGAGAAGGAGAGGGGGAAGGAGACGGAGGGAAGGAGAGGGGGAGGAGAGGGGGAAGGAGACAGAGGTAAGGAGAGAGGGAAGGAGAGGGGGAGGAGAGGGGGGAAGGAGGGGTGGAGGAGAGGGGGGAAGGAGACAGAGGGAAGGATAGGGGGGATGAGAGGGGGAAAGAGAGGGGTATGGAGGGGGTAAGGAGAGGGGTAAGGAGATGGAGGGAAGGAGAGTGGAGAGGAGAGGGGCAAGGAGACGGAGGGAAGGAGAGGGGGAAGAAGTAGGTGGAATTGGGAGGGGGAAGGAAAGGGGGAAGGAGACGAGGAAGGAGACGGAGGAAAGGAGAGGGGGAAGGAGAGGGTGAAGGATACGGGGGAAGGAGAGGGTGGAATGGAGAGGGGGAAGGAGAGGGGGAAGGAGTGGGAGGTAAGGAGTAAGGGAAGGAGAGGGAGAAGAAGACGAGGAAGGAGACGGAGGGAAGGAGAGGGGGAAGGAGAGGGAGAAGGAGAGGGGGAAGGATACGGGGGAGGAGAGGGGGAAGGAGAGGGTGGAATGGAGAGGAGGAAGGAGAGGGGGAAGGAGACGGAGGGAAGGAGAGTGGGGAGGAGAGGGTGGAATGGAGATGTGGAACGAGAGGGGGAAGGAGACGGAGGGAAGGAGAGGGGTGAAGGAGAGGGGGAAGGAGACGGAGGGAAAGAGAGGGGGAAAGAGAGGGTGGAAGGAGACGGAGGAAGGAGAGGGGGAAGGAGAGGGGGAAAGAGAGGGGGAAGGAGGGGGTAAGGAGGGGGGAAGGAGAGGGGGAGGAGTGGGTGGAATGGAGATGTGGAACGAGAGGGGGAAGGAGACGGAGGGAAGGAGAGGGGGAGGAGAGGGGGAAGGAGACAGAGGTAAGGAGAGAGGGAAGGAGAGGGGGAGGAGAGGGGGGAAGGAGGGGTGGAGGAGAGGGGGGAAGGAGACAGAGGGAAGGATGGGGGGATGAGAGGGGGAAAGAGAGGGGTATGGAGGGGGTAAGGAGAGGGGTAAGGAGATGGAGGGAAGGAGAGTGGAGAGGAGAGGGGCAAGGAGACGGAGGGAAGGAGAGGGGGAAGAAGTAGGTGGAATGGAGAGGGGGAAGGAAAGGGGGAAGGAGACGAGGAAGGAGACGGAGGAAAGGAGAGGGGGAAGGAGATTGTGAAGGAGTGGGGGAAGGAGACGGAGGGAAAGAGACAGGGAAAGAGAGGGTGGAATGGAGAGGGGGAAGGAGACGGAGGGAAAGAGAGGGGGAAGGAGAGGGTGGAAAGGAGAGTAGGAAGGAGAGGGGGAAGGAGAGGGGAAAGTTGACGGAGGGAGGGAGAGGGGGGAAAGAGAGGGTGGAATGGAGAGGGGGGAAGGAGAGGGGGAAAGAGAGGGTGAAGGAGAGGGGGGAGGAGAGGGGGGAGGAGAGGGGGAAGAAGACGGAGGGAAGGAGAGGGGGAAGGAGAGGGTGGAATGGACAGAAGGAAGGAGGGGGCAGAAGGAGAGGGGGAAGGAGAGGGTGGAATGAAGAGGGGGAAGGAGAGAGTGGAATGAAGAGGGTGAAGGAGACGGAGGGAAGGAGAGAGGGAAGGAGACGGAGGGAAGGAGAGGGGGAGGAGAGGGGGAAGGAGACAGAGGTAAGGAGAGAGGGAAGGAGAGGGTGGAATGGAGAGGGGAAAGAGAGGGGGAAGGAGAGGGGGAAGAGACGGTGGAAGGAGACAGAGGAAGGAGAGGGGGAAGGAGAGGGGGAAGGAGAGGGGGAAAGAGAGGGGGAAGGAGGGGGGAAGGGGAGGGGGGAAGGAGAGGGTGGAATGGAGATGTGGAATGAGAGGGGGAAGGAGACGGAGGGAAGGGGAGGAGTGGGGTGGAGGAGTGGGGGAAAGGAGAGTGGGGAGGATTGGGGGGGAAGGTGTGGAGGGTGTTGGAGGGGGGAAAGGAGAAAGGGAGGAGTGGGGGAGAAGGAGAAGGGGAGAAGGAGAGAGGGAGGGAATGATAAAGGGGGATGGAGGGGGGACGGAGGAGGGGAAGGAGAGGGGCAAGGATACGGGGGAAGGAGAGGGGGAAGGAGAGGGAGGGAAGGAGTAAGGGAAGGAGAGGGGGAAGGAGACGGAGGGAAGGAGAGTGGGGAGGAGAGGGGGAAGGAGACGGAGAGAAGGAGAGGGGGAAGGAGACGGAGGGTGAGGGAGGGCAAAGGAGAATGAGGGAGAGGGAAGGAGAATGAGGGAGACGAAGGGAGAATGAGGGAGACGAAGGGGGAAAGTGAGGGGGAAGGAGACGGAGGAAAGAGAGGGGGAAGGAGAGGGGGAAAGAGAGGGGGACGGAGGGGGGAAGGAGAGGGGTGAAGGAGAGGGCAGAGGAGAGGGGGAAGGAGACGGAGGGAAAGAGAGGGGGAAGGAGAGGGGGGAGGAGAGGGTGGAATGGAGATGTGGAACGAGAGGGGCAAGGGGGGAAGATGTGGAAAGAGAGGGGGAAAGAGAGGGGGAAGGAGAGGGGAAAAGAGAGGGGGAAGGAGAGGGGGAAAGAGACGGAGGAAGGAGAGGGGGAAGGAGAGGGGGAAGGAGAGGGGGAAAGAGAGGGGGAAGGATACGGGGGAAGGAGAGGGTGGAATGGAGAGGGGGAAGGAGAGGGGGAAGGAGAGGGGGAAGGAGAGGGTGGAATGGAGAGGGGGAAGGAGAGGGGGAAGGAGAGGGGGAAGGAGTGGGAGGTAAGGCGTAAGGAAAGGAGAGGGGCTAGGAGACGGAGAAAAGGAGACGGAGGGAAGGAGAGTGGGGAGGAGAGGGGTGAAGGAGAGGGCAGAGGAGAGGGGGAAGGAGACGGAGGGAAAGAGAGGGGGAAGGAGAGAGTGGAAAGGAGAGTGGGAAGGAGGGGGGAAGGAGAGGGAAAAGTAGACGGAGGGAAGGAGAGGGGTGAAGGAGAGGGGGGAGGAGAGGGGGAAGGAGACGGAGGGAAGGAGAGGGGAAGGAGAGGGGGGAGGAGAGGGTGGAATGGAGCGGGGGAAGGAGGGGGTGGAAGGAGAGAGTGGAATGAAGAGGGGGGAGGAGAGAGTGGAATGAAGAGGGGGAAGGAGAGAGTGGAATGAAGAGGGGGAGGGGGAGAAGGAGAGGGGGAAGGAGAGGGGGAAGGAGAGGGAGGGAAGGAGAGTGGGGAGGAGAGGGGGAAGGAGATGGAGGGAAGGAGAGGGGGAAGGAGAGGGGGAAGGAGACAGGTAAGGAGAGAGGGAAGGAGAGGGTGGAATGGAGAGGGGGAAAGAGAGGGGGAAAGAGAGGGGGAAGGAGAGGGGGAAGGAGAGGGGGAAGGAGGCAGAGGTAAGGAGAGAGGGAAGGAGAGGGTGGAATGGAGAGGGGGAAAGAGAGGGGGAAAGAGAGGGGGAAGGAGAGGGGAAAAGAGAGGGGGAAGGAGAGGGGGAAAGAGACGGAGGAAGGAGAGGGGGAAGGAGAGGGGGAAGGAGAGGGGGAAAGAGAGGGGGAAGGATACGGGGGAAGGAGAGGGTGGAATGGAGAGGGGGAAGGAGAGGGGGAAGGAGAGGGGGAAGGAGAGGGTGGAATGGAGAGGGGGAAGGAGAGGGGGAAGGAGAGGGGGAAGGAGTGGGAGGTAAGGCGTAAGGAAAGGAGAGGGGCTAGGAGACGGAGAAAAGGAGACGGAGGGAAGGAGAGTGGGGAGGAGAGGGGGCAGGAGAGGGGGAAGGAGAGGGGGAAGGATACGGGGGAAGGAGAGGGGGAAGGTGAGGGTGGAATGGAGAAGGGGAAGGAGAGAGGGAAGGAGAGGGAGGGAAGGAGTAAGGGAAGGAGAGGGGGAAGGAGACGGAGGGAAGGAGAGTGGGGAGGAGAGGGAAAAGGAGATGGAGAGAAGGAGAGGGGGAAGGAGACGGGGGGAAGGAGAGAGGGAAGGAGAGGGGGAGGAGAGGGGGGAAGGAGGGGTGGAGGAGAGGGGGGAAGGATAGGGGGGATGAGAGGGGGAAAGAGAGGGGTATGGAGGGGGTAAGGAGAGGGGTAAGGTGATGGAGGGAAGGAGAGTGGAGAGGAGAGGGGCAAGGAGACGGAGGGAAGGAGAGGGGGAAGAAGTAGGTGGAATGGAGAGGGGGAAGGAAAGGGGGAAGGAGAGGGGGAAGGAAAGGGGGAAGGAGACGAGGAAGGAGACGGAGGAAAGGAGTGGGGGAAGGAGAGGGGGAAGGATACGGGGGAAGGAGAGGGTGAAGGATACGGGGGAAGGAGAGGGGGAAAGAGAGGGTGGAAGGAGACGGAGGAAGGAGAGGGGGAAGGAGAGGGGGAAAGAGAGGGGGAAGGAGGGGGGAAGGAGGGGGGAAGGAGAGGGGGAGGAGTGGGTGGAATGGAGATGTGGAACGAGAGGGGGAAGGAGACGGAGGGAAGGAGAGGGGGAGGAGAGGGGGAAGGAGACAGAGGTAAGGAGAGAGGGAAGGAGAGGGGGAGGAGAGGGGGGAAGGAGGGGTGGAGGAGAGGGGGGAAGGAGACAGAGGGAAGGATAGGGGGGATGAGAGGGGGAAAGAGAGGGGTATGGAGGGGGTAAGGAGAGGGGTAAGGAGATGGAGGGAAGGAGAGTGGAGAGGAGAGGGGCAAGGAGACGGAGGGAAGGAGAGGGGGAAGAAGTAGGTGGAATGGAGAGGGGGAAGGAAAGGGGGAAGGAGACGAGGAAGGAGACGGAGGAAAGGAGAGGGGGAAGGAGAGGGTGAAGGAGTGGGGGAAGGAGACGGAGGGAAAGAGACAGGGAAAGAGAGGGTGGAATGGAGAGGGGGAAGTTGACGGAGGGAAAGAGAGGGGGAAGGAGAGGGTGGAAAGGAGAGTAGGAAGGAGAGGGGGAAGGAGAGGGGAAAGTTGACGGAGGGAGGGAGAGGGGGAAAGAGAGGGTGGAATGGAGAGGGGAAGGAGAGGGGGAAAGAGAGGGTGAAGGAGAGGGGGGAGGAGAGGGGGGAGGAGAAGGGGAAGAAGACGGAGGGAAGGAGAGGGGGAAGGAGAGGGTGGAATGGACAGAAGGAAGGAGGGGGCAGAAGGAGAGGGGGAAGGAGAGGGTGGAATGAAGAGGGGGAAGGAGAGAGTGGAATGAAGAGGGTGAAGGAGACGGAGGGAAGGAGAGAGGGAAGGAGACGGAGTGAAGGAGAGGGGGAGGAGAGGGGGAAGGAGACAGAGGTAAGGAGAGAGGGAAGGAGAGGGTGGAATGGAGAGGGGAAAGAGAGGGGGAAGGAGAGGGGGAAGAGACGGTGGAAGGAGACAGAGGAAGGAGAGGGGGAAGGAGAGGGGGAAAGAGAGGGGGAAGGAGGGGGGAAGGGGAGGGGGGAAGGAGAGGGTGGAATGGAGATGTGGAATGAGAGGGGGAAGGAGACGGAGGGAAGGGGAGGAGTGGGGTGGAGGAGTGGGGGAAAGGAGAGTGGGGAGGATTGGGGGGGAAGGTGTGGAGGGTGTTGGAGGGGGGAAAGGAGAAAGGGAGGAGTGGGGGAGAAGGAGAAGGGGAGAAGGAGAGAGGGAGGGAATGATAAAGGGGGATGGAGGGGGGACGGAGGAGGGGAAGGAGAGGGGCAAGGATACGGGGGAAGGAGAGGGGGAAGGTGAGGGTGGAATGGAGAAGGGGAAGGAGAGGGGGAAGGAGAGGGAGGGAAGGAGTAAGGGAAGGAGAGGGGGAAGGAGACGGAGGGAAGGAGAGTGGGGAGGAGAGGGGGAAGGAGACGGAGAGAAGGAGAGGGGGAAAGGAGACGGAGGGTGAGGGAGGGCAAAGGAGAATGAGGGAGAGGGAAGGAGAATGAGTGAGACGAAGGGAGAATGAGGGAGACGAAGGGGGAAAGAGAGGGGGAAGGAGACGGAGGAAAGAGAGGGGGAAGGAGAGGGGGAAAGAGAGGGGGAAGGAGAGGGGGAAAGAGAGGGGGAAGGAGAGGGGAAGGAGAGGGGGGAGGAGAGGGTGGAATGGAGATGTGGAATGAGAGGGGCAAGGAGACGGAGGGAAGGAGAGGGGTGAAGGAGAGGGCAGAGGAGAGGGGGAAGGAGACGGAGGGAAAGAGAGGGGGAAGGAGAGAGTGGAAAGGAGAGTGGGAAGGAGCCGGGGAAGGAGAGGGAAAAGTAGACGGAGGGAAGGAGAGGGGTGAAGGAGAGGGGGGAGGAGAGGGGGAAGGAGACGGAGGGAAGGAGAGGGGAAGGAGAGGGGAAGGAGAGGGGGGAGGAGAGGGTGGAATGGAGCGGGGGAAGGAGGGGGTGGAAGGAGAGAGTGGAATGAAAAGGGGGGAGGAGAGAGTGGAATGAAGAGGGGGAAGGAGAGAGTGGAATGAAGAGGGGGAGGGGGAGAAGGAGAGGGGGAAGGAGAGGGGGAAGGAGAGGGAGGGAAGGAGAGTGGGGAGGAGAGGGGGAAGGAGATGGAGGGAAGGAGAGGGGGAAGGAGAGGGGGAAGGAGACAGGTAAGGAGAGAGGGAAGGAGAGGGTGGAATGGAGAGGGGGAAAGAGAGGGGGAAAGAGAGGGGGAAAGAGAGGGGGAAGGAGAGGGGGAAGGAGAGGGGGAAGGAGGCAGAGGTAAGGAGAGAGGGAAGGAGAGGGTGGAATGGAGAGGGGGAAAGAGAGGGGGAAAGAGAGGGGGAAGGAGAGGGGAAAAGAGAGGGGGAAGGAGAGGGGGAAAGAGACGGAGGAAGGAGAGGGGGACGGAGAGGGGGAAGGAGAGGGGGAAGGAGAGGGGGAAAGAGAGGGGGAAGGATACGGGGGAAGGAGAGGGTGGAATGGAGAGGGGGAAGGAGAGGGAGAAGGAGAGGGGGAAGGAGAGGGTGGAATGGAGAGTGGGGAGGAGAGGGGGCAGGAGAGGGGGAAGGTGAGGGTGGAATGGAGAAGGGGAAGGAGAGAGGGAAGGAGAGGGAGGGAAGGAGTAAGGGAAGGAGAGGGGAAAGGAGACGGAGGGAAGGAGAGTGGGGAGGAGAGGGAAAAGGAGATGGAGAGAAGGAGAGGGGGAAGGAGACGGGGGGAAGGAGAGGGGGAGGAGAAGGGGAAGGAGACAGAGGTAAGGAGAGAGGGAAGGAGAGGGGGAGGAGAGGGAAAAGGAGATGGAGAGAAGGAGAGGGGGAAGGAGACGGGGGGAAGGAGAGGGGGAGGAGAGGGGGAAGGAGACAGAGGTAAGGAGAGAGGGAAGGAGAGGGGGAGGAGAGGGGGGAAGGATAGGGGGGATGAGAGGGGGAATGAGAGGGGTAAGGAGATGGAGGGAAGAAGAGTGGAGAGGAGAGGGGCAAGGAGACGGAGGCAAGGAGAGTGGGAAGAAGTAGGTGGAATGGAGAGGGGGAAGGAAAGGGGGAAGGAGACGAGGAAGGAGACGGAGGAAAGGAGTGGGGGAAGGAGACGGGGAAGGATACGGAGGAAGGAGAGGGTGAAGGATACGGGGGAAGGAGAGGGGGAAGGAGAGGGGGAAGGAGAGGGGGAAGGAGAGGGTGGAATGGAGAGGGGGAAGGAGAGGGGGAAGGAGAGGGGGAAGGAGTGGGAGGTAAGGCGTAAGGAAAGGAGAGGGGCTAGGAGACGGAGAAAAGGAGACGGAGGGAAGGAGAGTGGGGAGGAGAGGGGGAAGAAGAGGGGGAAGGATACGGGGGAAGGAGAGGGGGAAGGTGAGGGTGGAATGGAGAGGGGGAAAGAGAGGGGGAAAGAGAGGGGGAAGGAGACGGAGGAAGGAGAGGGGGAAGGAGAGGGGGAAAGAGAGGGGGAAGGCTACGGGGGAAGGAGAGGGGGAAGGTGAGGGTGGAATTGAGAGGGGGAAGGAGAGGGGGAAGGAGAGGGGGAAGGAGTGGGAGGTAAGGCGTAAGGAAAGGAGAGGGAGTAGGAGACGGAGAAAAGGAGACGGAGGGAAGGAGAGTGGGGAGGAGAGGGGGCAGGAGACGGAGAGGAGGGGGGAAGGAGACGGAGGGAAGGAGAGAGGGAAGGAGAGGGTGGAATGGAGGGGGAAAGAGAGGGGGAAAGAGACGGGGAAGGAGACGGAGAAAGGAGAGGGGGAAGGAGAGCGGGAAAGAGAGGGGGAAGGAGGGGGGAAGGAGAGGGGGGAGGAGAGGGTGGAATGGGGATGTGGAACGAGAGGGGCAAGGAGACGGAGGGAAGGAGAGGGGTGAAGGAGAGGGCAGAGGAGAGGGGGAAGGAGACGGAGGGAAGGAGAGGGGGAAGGAGAGGGGGAAGGAGAGGGGGAAGGAGAGGGGGAAGGAGAGGGAGGGAAGGAGAGTGGGGAGGAGAGGGGGAAGGAGATGGAGGGAAGGAGAGGGGGAAGGATACAAATGTAAGGAGAGAGGGAAGGAGAGGGTGGAATGGAGAGGGGGACAGAGAGGGGGAAAGAGAGGGGGAAAGAGAGGGGGAAGGAGAGGGGGAAGGAGACGGAGGAAGGAGAGGGGGAAGGAGAGGGGGAAGGAGGGGGTAAGGAGAGGGGGGAGGAGAGGGTTGAATGGAGATGTGGAATGAGAGGGGGAAGGAGACGGAGGGAAAGAGAGGGGGAAGGAGAGGTTGGAAAGGGGAGTGGGAAGGAGAGGGGGTAGGAGAGGGAAAAGTAGACGGAGGGAAGGAGAGGGGGAAGGAGAGGGTGGAATGGAGAAGGGGAAGGAGAGGGGGAAAGAGAGGGGGAAGGAGAGGGGGGAAGGGGAGGAGTGGGGTGGAGGAGTGGGGGAAAGGATAGGGGGGAGGATTGGGGGGGGAGGATTGGGGAGGAAGGTGTGGGGGGGTTGGAGGGGGGAAAGATGAAGGGGAGGAGTGGGGGAGGAGGAGAAGGGGAGAAGGAGAGAGGGAGGGAATGATAAAGGGGGATGGAGGGGGGACAGAGGAGGAGTAGGAGAGGGGGAACGAGGGGGTAAGGAGAGGGGGAAGGAGAGGGGGAAGGATACGGGGGAAGGAGAGGGTGAAGGAAAGGGTGGAATGGAAAGGGGGAAGGAGAGGGAGGAGGAGACGAGGAAGGAGACGGAGGGAAGGAGAGGGAGAAATAGAGGGGGAAGGAGAGGGGGAAGGAGAGGGGGGTAGGAGACGGAGGAAAGGAGACGGAGGGAAGGAGAGTGGGGAGGAGAGGGGGAAGGAGACGGAGGGAAGGAGAGAGGGAAGGAGAGGCTGCAATGGAGAGGAGGAAAGAGACGGAGGGAAGGAGAGGAGGGAAGGAGAGGAGGGAAGGAGAGTGGGTAGGAGAGGGGGAAGGATTGGGTGGAATGGAGAGGCGGAAAGAGAGGAGGAAGGAGGGGGGAAGGAGAGGGGGGAGGAGAGGGTGGAATGGAAATGTGGAATGAGAGGGGGAAGGAGACGGAGGGAAGGAGAGGGGTGAAGGAGAGGGCAGAGGAGAGGTGGAAGGAGACGGAGGGAAAGAGAGGGGGAAGGAGAGGGTGGAATGGAGAGGGGAAAGTAGACGGAGGGAAGGAGAGGGGGAAGGAGAGGGGGAATGGAGAAGGGGAAGGAGAGGGGGAAAGAGAGGGGGAAGGAGAGGGGGAAGGAGGGGGGGAAGGGGAGGAGTGGGGTGGAGGAGTGGGGGAAAGGATAGGGGGGGAGGATTGGGGGGGAAGGTGTGGGGGGGGTTGGAGGGGGGAAAGGAGAAGGGGAGGAGTGGGGGAGAAGGAGAAGGGGAGAAGTAGAGAGGGAGGGAATGATAAAGGGGGATGGAGGGGGGACGGAGGAGGGGAAGGAGAGGGGGAAGGGGGGGAAGGAGAGGGGGAAGGAGAGGGGGAAGGAGAGGGTGGAATGGAAAGGGGGAAGGAGAGGGAGAAGGAGACGAGGAAGGAGATGGAGGGAAGGAGAGGGGGAAGGAGAGGGGGAAGGATACGGGGGAAGGAGAGGGGGAAGGAGAGGGTGGAATGGAGAGGGGGAAGGAGAGGGGGAAGGAGTGGAAGGTAAGGAGTAAGGGAAGGAGAGGGAGAAGGAGACGAGGAAGGAGACGGAGGGAAGGAGAGGGGGAAGGAGAGGGAGAAGGAGAGGGGGAAGGATACGGGGAAGGAGAGGGGGAAGGAGAGGGAAGGAAGGAGTAAGGGAAGGAGAGGGGGAAGGAGATGGAGGGAAGGAGAGTGGGGAGGAGAGGGTGGAATGGAGATGTGGAACGAGAGGGGGAAGGAGACGGAGGGAAGGAGAGGGGTGAAGGAGACGGGGAAGGAGACGGAGGGAAAGAGAGGGGGAAAGAGAGGGCGGAAGGAGACGGAGGAAGGAGAGGGGGAAGGAGAGAGGGAGGGAATGATAAAGGGGGATGGAGGGGGGGTGGAGGGGGGGCGGAGGAGGGGAAGGATACGGGGGAAGGAGAGGGGGAAGGTGAGGGTGGAATGGAGAAGGGGAAGGAGAGGCGGAAGGAGAGGGAGGGAAGGAGTAAGGGAAGGAGAGGGGGAAGGAGACAGAGGGAAGGAGAGTGGGGAGGAGAGGGGGAAGGAGACGGAGAGAAGGAGAGGGGGAAGGAGACGGAGGGAAGGAGAGGGGGAGGAGAGGGGGAAGGTGACAGAGGTAAGGAGAGAGGGAAGGAGAGGGTGGAATGGAGAGGGGAAAGAGAGGGGGAAGGAGACAGGGGGGAAGGTGTGGGGGGAAAGGAGAAGGGGAGGAGTAGAGAGGGAGGGAATGATAAAGGGGGATGGAGGGGGGACGGAGGAGGGGAAGGAGAGGGGGAAGGAGAGGGGGAAGGAGAGGGTGAAGGAGAGGGGGAAGGAGAGGGAGGGAAGGAGAGTGGGAAGGAGAGGGGGAAGGAGATCGAGGGAAGGAGAGAGGGGTGGAGAGGGGGAAGGAGAGGGGGAAGGAGAGGGGGGAAGGGGAGGAGTGGGGTGGAGGAGTGGGGGAAAGGATAGGGGGGGAGGATTGGGGGGGAAGGTGTGGGGGCGTTTGGAGGGGGGAAAGGGGAGGTGTGGGGGAGAAGGAGAAGGGGAGAAGAAGAGAGGGAGCGAATGATCAAGGGGGATGGAGGGGGGACGGAGGAGGGGAAGGATAGGGGAAGGAGGAGGGAAGGAGAGGGGGAAGGAGAGGGGGAAGGAGAGGGGGAAGGATACGGGGGAAGGAGAGGGGGAAGGAGAGAGTGGAATGGAAAGGGGGAAGGAGAGGGAGAAGGAGACGAGGAAGGAGACGGAGGGAAGGAGACGGAGGGAAGGAGAGGGGGAAGGAGAGGGGGAAGGAGAGGGGGAAGGATACGGGGGAAGGAGAGGGGGAAGGAGAGGGTGGAATGGAGAGGGGGAAGGAGAGGGGAAAGGAGTGGGAGGTAAGGAGTAAGGGAAGGAGAGGGGGAAGGAGAGGGGGAAGGATACGGGGGAAGGAGAGGGTGGAATGGAAAGGGGGAAGGAGAGGGAGAAGGAGACGAGGAAGGAGATGGAGGGAAGGAGAGGGGGAAGGAGAGGGAGAAGGAGAGGGGGAAGGAGAGGGGGAAGGATATGGGGGAAGGAGAGGGGGAAGGAGAGGGTGGAATGGAGAGGGGGAAGGAGAGGGGGAAGGAGTGGGAGGTAAGGAGTAAGGGAAGGAGAGGGAGAAGGAGACGAGGAAGGAGACGGAGGGAAGGAGAGGGGGAAGGAGAGGGAGAAGGAGAGGGGGAAGGATACGGGGAAGGAGAGGGGGAAGGAGAGGGAAGGAGAGGGTGGAATGGAGAGGGGAAAGAGAGGGGGGAAGGAGACGGGGGAAGGAGACGGAGGAAGGAGAGGAGGAAAGAGAGGGTGGAATGGAGAGGGGGGATAGGGGGAAGGAGAGGAGGGAGGAGAGGGGGAAGGAGACGGAGGAAGGAGAGGGGAAGGAGAGGGGGGAGGAGAGGGTGGAATGGAGCGGGGGAAGGAGACGGAGGGAAGGAGAGGGGGAAGGAGAGGGGGAAGGAGATCGAGGGAAGGAGAGAGGGGTGGAGAGGGGGAAGGAGAGGGGGAAGGAGAGGGGGGAAGGGGAGGAGTGGGGTGGAGGAGTGGGGGAAAGGATCGGGGGGGAGGATTGGGGGGGAAGGTGTGGGGGCGTTTGGAGGGGGGAAAGGGGAGGTGTGGGGGAGAAGGAGAAGGGGAGAAGAAGAGAGGGAGGGAATGATCAAGGGGGATGGAGGGGGGACGGAGGAGGGGAAGGATAGGGGAAGGAGGAGGGAAGGAGAGGGGGAAGGAGAGGGGGAAGGATACGGGGGAAGGAGAGGGGGAAGGAGAGGGTGGAATGGAAAGGGGGAAGGAGAGGGAGAAGGAGACGAGGAAGGAGACGGAGGGAAGGAGACGGAGGGAAGGAGAGGGGGAAGGAGAGGGGGAAGGAGAGGGGGAAGGATACGGGGGAAGGAGAGGGGGAAGGAGAGGGTGGAATGGAGAGGGGGAAGGAGAGGGGAAAGGAGTGGGAGGTAAGGAGTAAGGGAAGGAGAGGGGGAAGGAGAGGGGGAAGGAGAGGGGGAAGGATACGGGGGAAGGAGAGGGGGAAGGAGAGGGTGGAATGGAGAGGGGGAAGGAGAGGGGAAAGGAGTGGGAGGTAAGGAGTAAGGGAAGGAGAGGGGGGTAGGAGACGGAGGAAAGGAGACGGAGGGAAGGAGAGTGGGGAGGAGAGGCTGCATTGGAGAGGGGGAAAGAGACGGAGGGAAGGAGAGGAGGGAAGGAGAGGGGGAAGGACAGGGGGAAGGAGAGGGGGAAGGAGAGGGGGAAAGAGAGGAGGGAAGGAGAGGGGGAAAGAGAGGAGAGAAGGAGAGGGGGAAGGAGAGGGGGAAGGAGAGGGGGAAGGAGAGGGGGAAGGAGAGGGGGAAGGAGAGTGGGGAGGAGAGGGGGAAGGAGAGGGTGGAATGGAGAGGGGGAAAGAGAGGGGGAAGGAGAGGGGGAAGGAGAGGGGGAAAGAGAGGAGGGAAGGAGAGGGGGAAGGAGAGGGGGAAGGAGAGGGAGGGAAGGAGAGTGGGGAGGAGAGGGGGAAGGAGAGGGTGGAATGGAGAGGGGGAAAGAGAGGGGGAAGGAGAGGGGGAAGGAGAGGGGGAAGGATACGGGGGAAGGAGAGGGGGAAGGAGAGGGTGGAATGGAGAGGGGGAAGGAGAGGGGAAAGGAGTGGGAGGTAAGGAGTAAGGGAAGGAGAGGGGGGTAGGAGACGGAGGAAAGGAGACGGAGGGAAGGAGAGTGGGGAGGAGAGGCTGCATTGGAGAGGGGGAAAGAGACGGAGGGAAGGAGAGGAGGGAAGGAGAGGGGGAAGGACAGGTGGAAGGAGAGGGGGAAGGAGAGGGGGAAAGAGAGGAGGGAAGGAGAGGGGGAAAGAGAGGAGGGAAGGAGAGGAGGGAAGGAGAGGGGGAAGGACAGGGGGAAGGAGAGGGGGAAGGAGAGGGGGAAAGAGAGGAGGGAAGGAGAGGGGGAAAGAGAGGAGAGAAGGAGAGGGGGAAGGAGAGGGGGAAGGAGAGGGGGAAGGAGAGGGGGAAGGAGAGTGGGGAGGAGAGGGGGAAGGAGAGGGTGGAATGTAGAGGGGGAAAGAGAGGGGGAAGGAGAGGGGGAAGGAGAGGGGGAAAGAGAGGAGGGAAGGAGAGGGGGAAGGAGAGGGGGAAGGAGAGGGAGGGAAGGAGAGTGGTGAGGAGAGGGGGAAGGAGAGGGTGGAATGGAGAGGGGGAAAGAGAGGGGGAAGGAGACGGAGGGAAGGAGAGGGGTGAAGGAGAGGGCAGAGGAGGGGGGAAGGAGACGGAGGGAAAGAGAGGGGGAAGGAGAGGGTGGAAAGGAGAGTGGGAAGGAGAGGGGGAAGGAGAGGGGAAAGTAGACGGAGGGAATGAGAGGGGGAAGGAGAGGGGGGAATGGAGAAGGGGAAGGAGAGGGGGAAGGAGAGGGGGAAGGAGAGGGGGAAGGAGAGGGGTAAGGAGTGGGAGGTAAGGAGTAAGGGAAGGAGAGAGAGAAGGAGACGAGGAAGGAGACGGAGGGAAGGAGAGGCGGAAGGACAGGGGGAAGGATACGGGGGAAGGAGAGAGGGAAGGAGAGGGTGGAATGGAGAGGGGGAAGGAGAGGGAGAAGGAGATGGAAGGAAGGAGTAAGGGAAGGAGAGGGGGGAGGAGACGGAGGGAAGGACAGTGGGGAGGAGAGGGTGGACTGGAGATGTGGAACGAGAGGGGGAAGGAGACGGAGGGAAGGAGAGGGGTGAAGGATCGGGGCAAGGAGACGGAGGGAAAGAGAGGGGGAAAGAGAGGGTGGAAGGAGACGGAGGAAGGAGAGGGGGAAGGAGAGGGGGAAAGAGAGGGGGAAGGAGGGGGGAAGGAGAGGGGGGAGGAGAGGGGGAAGTTGACGGAGGGAGGGAGAGGGGGAAAGAGAGGGTGGAATGGAGATGTGGAACGAGAGGGGGAAGTAGATGGAGGGAAGGAGAGGGGTGAAGGAGATGGGGAAGGAGACGGAGGGAAAGAGAGGGGGAAAGAGAGTGTGGAAAGGAGAGTAGGAAGGAGAGGGGGAAGGAGAGGGGAAAGTTGACGGAGGGAGGGAGAGGGGGAAAGAGAGGGTGGAATGGAGAGGGGGAAGGAGAGGGGGAAAGAGAGGGTGAAGGAGAGGGGGGAGGAGAGGGGGAAGAGGACGGAGGGAAGGAGAGGGGGAAGGAGAGGGTGGAATGGACAGAAGGAAGGAGGGGGCAGAAGGAGAGGGGGAAGGAGAGGGTGGAATGAAGAGGGGGAAGGAGACAGAGGGAAGGAGAGGGGGAAGGAGAGGGGGAAGGAGAGGGAGGGAAGGAGAGTGGGGAAGGAGACGGAGGTGGAGAGGGGGAAGGAGACGGAGGGAAGGAGAGGGGGAGGAGAGGGGGAAGGAGACAGAGGTAAGGAGAGAGGGAAGGAGAGGGGGAAGGAGAGGGAGGGAAGGAGAGTGGGGAAGGAGACGGAGGTGGAGAGGGGGAAGGAGATGGAGGGAAGGAGAGGGGGAGGAGAGGGGGAAGGAGACAGAGGTAAGGAGAGAGGGAAGGAGAGGGTGGAATGGAGAGGGGGAAAGAGAGGGGGGAAGGAGAGTGGGAAGGAGAGGGGGAAGGAGATCGAGGGAAGGAGAGAGGGGTGGAGAGGGGGAAGGAGAGGGGGAAGGAGAGGGAGGGAAGGAGAGTGGGAAGGAGAGGGGGAAGGAGATCGAGGGAAGGAGAGAGGGGTGGAGAGGGGGAAGGAGAGGGGGAAGGAGAGGGGGGAAGGGGAGGAGTGGGGTGGAGGAGTGGGGGAAAGGATGGGGGGGAGGATTGGGGGGGAAGGTGTGGGGGCGTTTGGAGGGGGGAAAGGGGAGGTGTGGGGGAGAAGGAGAAGGGGAGAAGAAGAGAGGGAGCGAATGATCAAGGGGGATGGAGGGGGGACGGAGGAGGGGAAGGATAGGGGAAGGAGGAGGGAAGGAGAGGGGGAAGGAGAGGGGGAAGGAGAGGGGGAAGGATACGGGGGAAGGAGAGGGGGAAGGAGAGAGTGGAATGGAAAGGGGGAAGGAGAGGGAGAAGGAGACGAGGAAGGAGACGGAGGGAAGGAGACGGAGGGAAGGAGAGGGGGAAGGAGAGGGGGAAGGAGAGGGGGAAGGATACGGGGGAAGGAGAGGGGGAAGGAGAGGGTGGAATGGAGAGGGGGAAGGAGAGGGGAAAGGAGTGGGAGGTAAGGAGTAAGGGAAGGAGAGGGGGAAGGAGAGGGGGAAGGATACGGGGGAAGGAGAGGGTGGAATGGAAAGGGGGAAGGAGAGGGAGAAGGAGACGAGGAAGGAGATGGAGGGAAGGAGAGGGGGAAGGAGAGGGAGAAGGAGAGGGGGAAGGAGAGGGGGAAGGATATGGGGGAAGGAGAGGGGGAAGGAGAGGGTGGAATGGAGAGGGGGAAGGAGAGGGGGAAGGAGTGGGAGGTAAGGAGTAAGGGAAGGAGAGGGAGAAGGAGACGAGGAAGGAGACGGAGGGAAGGAGAGGGGGAAGGAGAGGGAGAAGGAGAGGGGGAAGGATACGGGGAAGGAGAGGGGGAAGGAGAGGGAAGGAGAGGGTGGAATGGAGAGGGGAAAGAGAGGGGGGAAGGAGACGGGGGAAGGAGACGGAGGAAGGAGAGGAGGAAAGAGAGGGTGGAATGGAGAGGGGGGATAGGGGGAAGGAGAGGAGGGAGGAGAGGGGGAAGGAGACGGAGGAAGGAGAGGGGAAGGAGAGGGGGGAGGAGAGGGTGGAATGGAGCGGGGGAAGGAGACGGAGGGAAGGAGAGGGGGAAGGAGAGGGGGAAGGAGATCGAGGGAAGGAGAGAGGGGTGGAGAGGGGGAAGGAGAGGGGGAAGGAGAGGGGGGAAGGGGAGGAGTGGGGTGGAGGAGTGGGGGAAAGGATCGGGGGGGAGGATTGGGGGGGAAGGTGTGGGGGCGTTTGGAGGGGGGAAAGGGGAGGTGTGGGGGAGAAGGAGAAGGGGAGAAGAAGAGAGGGAGGGAATGATCAAGGGGGATGGAGGGGGGACGGAGGAGGGGAAGGATAGGGGAAGGAGGAGGGAAGGAGAGGGGGAAGGAGAGGGGGAAGGATACGGGGGAAGGAGAGGGGGAAGGAGAGGGTGGAATGGAAAGGGGGAAGGAGAGGGAGAAGGAGACGAGGAAGGAGACGGAGGGAAGGAGACGGAGGGAAGGAGAGGGGGAAGGAGAGGGGGAAGGAGAGGGGGAAGGATACGGGGGAAGGAGAGGGGGAAGGAGAGGGTGGAATGGAGAGGGGGAAGGAGAGGGGAAAGGAGTGGGAGGTAAGGAGTAAGGGAAGGAGAGGGGGAAGGAGAGGGGGAAGGATACGGGGGAAGGAGAGGGGGAAGGAGAGGGTGGAATGGAGAGGGGGAAGGAGAGGGGAAAGGAGTGGGAGGTAAGGAGTAAGGGAAGGAGAGGGGGGTAGGAGACGGAGGAAAGGAGACGGAGGGAAGGAGAGTGGGGAGGAGAGGCTGCATTGGAGAGGGGGAAAGAGACGGAGGGAAGGAGAGGAGGGAAGGAGAGGGGGAAGGACAGGGGGAAGGAGAGGGGGAAGGAGAGGGGGAAAGAGAGGAGGGAAGGAGAGGGGGAAAGAGAGGAGAGAAGGAGAGGGGGAAGGAGAGGGGGAAGGAGAGGGGGAAGGAGAGGGGGAAGGAGAGGGGGAAGGAGAGTGGGGAGGAGAGGGGGAAGGAGAGGGTGGAATGGAGAGGGGGAAAGAGAGGGGGAAGGAGAGGGGGAAGGAGAGGGGGAAAGAGAGGGGGAAGGAGAGGGAGGGAAGGAGAGTGGGGAGGAGAGGGGGAAGGAGAGGGTGGAATGGAGAGGGGGAAAGAGAGGGGGAAGGAGAGGGGGAAGGATACGGAGGGAAGGATACGGCGGGAAGGAGAGGGGGAAGGAGAGGGTGGAATGGAGAGGGGGAAGGAGAGGGGAAAGGAGTGGGAGGTAAGGAGTAAGGGAAGGAGAGGGGGGTAGGAGACGGAGGAAAGGAGACGGAGGGAAGGAGAGTGGGGAGGAGAGGCTGCATTGGAGAGGGGGAAAGAGACGGAGGGAAGGAGAGGAGGGAAGGAGAGGGGGAAGGACAGGGGGAAGGAGAGGGGGAAGGAGAGGGGGAAAGAGAGGAGGGAAGGAGAGGGGGAAAGAGAGGAGAGAAGGAGAGGGGGAAGGAGAGGGGGAAGGAGAGGGGGAAGGAGAGGGGGAAGGAGAGTGGGGAGGAGAGGGGGAAGGAGAGGGTGGAATGTAGAGGGGGAAAGAGAGGGGGAAGGAGAGGGGGAAGGAGAGGGGGAAAGAGAGGAGGGAAGGAGAGGGGGAAGGAGAGGGGGAAGGAGAGGGAGGGAAGGAGAGTGGTGAGGAGAGGGGGAAGGAGAGGGTGGAATGGAGAGGGGGAAAGAGAGGGGGAAGGAGACGGAGGGAAGGAGAGGGGTGAAGGAGAGGGCAGAGGAGGGGGGAAGGAGACGGAGGGAAAGAGAGGGGGAAGGAGAGGGTGGAAAGGAGAGTGGGAAGGAGAGGGGGAAGGAGAGGGGAAAGTAGACGGAGGGAATGAGAGGGGGAAGGAGAGGGGGGAATGGAGAAGGGGAAGGAGAGGGGGAAGGAGAGGGGGAAGGAGAGGGGGAAGGAGAGGGGTAAGGAGTGGGAGGTAAGGAGTAAGGGAAGGAGAGAGAGAAGGAGACGAGGAAGGAGACGGAGGGAAGGAGAGGCGGAAGGACAGGGGGAAGGATACGGGGGAAGGAGAGAGGGAAGGAGAGGGTGGAATGGAGAGGGGGAAGGAGAGGGAGAAGGAGATGGAAGGAAGGAGTAAGGGAAGGAGAGGGGGGAGGAGACGGAGGGAAGGACAGTGGGGAGGAGAGGGTGGACTGGAGATGTGGAACGAGAGGGGGAAGGAGACGGAGGGAAGGAGAGGGGTGAAGGATCGGGGCAAGGAGACGGAGGGAAAGAGAGGGGGAAAGAGAGGGTGGAAGGAGACGGAGGAAGGAGAGGGGGAAGGAGAGGGGGAAAGAGAGGGGGAAGGAGGGGGGAAGGAGAGGGGGGAGGAGAGGGGGAAGTTGACGGAGGGAGGGAGAGGGGGAAAGAGAGGGTGGAATGGAGATGTGGAACGAGAGGGGGAAGTAGATGGAGGGAAGGAGAGGGGTGAAGGAGATGGGGAAGGAGACGGAGGGAAAGAGAGGGGGAAAGAGAGTGTGGAAAGGAGAGTAGGAAGGAGAGGGGGAAGGAGAGGGGAAAGTTGACGGAGGGAGGGAGAGGGGGAAAGAGAGGGTGGAATGGAGAGGGGGAAGGAGAGGGGGAAAGAGAGGGTGAAGGAGAGGGGGGAGGAGAGGGGGAAGAGGACGGAGGGAAGGAGAGGGGGAAGGAGAGGGTGGAATGGATAGAAGGAAGGAGGGGGCAGAAGGAGAGGGGGAAGGAGAGGGTGGAATGAAGAGGGGGAAGGAGACAGAGGGAAGGAGAGGGGGAAGGAGAGGGGGAAGGAGAGGGAGGGAAGGAGAGTGGGGAAGGAGACGGAGGTGGAGAGGGGGAAGGAGACGGAGGGAAGGAGAGGGGGAGGAGAGGGGGAAGGAGACAGAGGTAAGGAGAGAGGGAAGGAGAGGGGGAAGGAGAGGGAGGGAAGGAGAGTGGGGAAGGAGACGGAGGTGGAGAGGGGGAAGGAGATGGAGGGAAGGAGAGGGGGAGGAGAGGGGGAAGGAGACAGAGGTAAGGAGAGAGGGAAGGAGAGGGTGGAATGGAGAGGGGGAAAGAGAGGGGGGAAGGAGACAGAGGAAGGAGAGGGGGAAGGAGATCGAGGGAAGGAGAGAGGGGTGGAGAGGGGGAAGGAGAGGGGGAAGGAGAGGGAGGGAAGGAGAGTGGGAAGGAGAGGGGGAAGGAGATCGAGGGAAGGAGAGAGGGGTGGAGAGGGGGAAGGAGAGGGGGAAGGAGAGGGGGGAAGGGGAGGAGTGGGGTGGAGGAGTGGGGGAAAGGATAGGGGGGGAGGATTGGGGGGGAAGGTATGGGGGCGTTTGGAGGGGGGAAAGGGGAGGAGTGGGGGAGAAGGAGAAGGGGAGTATAGGAGAGGGGAAGGGAATGATCAAGTGGGATGGAGGGGGGAACGGAGGAGGGGAAGGATAGGGGAAGGAGGAGGGAAGGAGAGGGGGAAGGAGAGGGGGAAGGAGAGGGGGAAGGATACGGGGGAAGGAGAGGGGGAAGGAGAGAGTGGAATGGAAAGGGGGAAGGAGAGGGAGAAGGAGACGAGGAAGGAGACGGAGGGAAGGAGACGGAGGGAAGGAGAGGGGGAAGGAGAGGGGGAAGGAGAGGGGGAAGGATACGGGGGAAGGAGAGGGGGAAGGAGAGGGTGGAATGGAGAGGGGGAAGGAGAGGGGAAAGGAGTGGGAGGTAAGGAGTAAGGGAAGGAGAGGGGGAAGGAGAGGGGGAAGGATACGGGGGAAGGAGAGGGTGGAATGGAAAGGGGGAAGGAGAGGGAGAAGGAGACGAGGAAGGAGATGGAGGGAAGGAGAGGGGGAAGGAGAGGGAGAAGGAGAGGGGGAAGGAGAGGGGGAAGGATATGGGGGAAGGAGAGGGGGAAGGAGAGGGTGGAATGGAGAGGGGGAAGGAGAGGGGGAAGGAGTGGGAGGTAAGGAGTAAGGGAAGGAGAGGGAGAAGGAGACGAGGAAGGAGACGGAGGGAAGGAGAGGGGGAAGGAGAGGGAGAAGGAGAGGGGGAAGGATACGGGGAAGGAGAGGGGGAAGGAGAGGGAAGGAGAGGGTGGAATGGAGAGGGGAAAGAGAGGGGGGAAGGAGACGGGGGAAGGAGACGGAGGAAGGAGAGGAGGAAAGAGAGGGTGGAATGGAGGGGGGATAGGGGGAAGGAGAGGAGGGAGGAGAGGGGGAAGGAGACGGAGGAAGGAGAGGGGAAGGAGAGGGGGGAGGAGAGGGTGGAATGGAGCGGGGGAAGGAGACGGAGGGAAGGAGAGGGGGAAGGAGAGGGGGAAGGAGATCGAGGGAAGGAGAGAGGGGTGGAGAGGGGGAAGGAGAGGGGGAAGGAGAGGGGGGAAGGGGAGGAGTGGGGTGGAGGAGTGGGGGAAAGGATCGGGGGGGAGGATTGGGGGGGAAGGTGTGGGGGCGTTTGGAGGGGGGAAAGGGGAGGTGTGGGGGAGAAGGAGAAGGGGAGAAGAAGAGAGGGAGGGAATGATCAAGGGGGATGGAGGGGGGACGGAGGAGGGGAAGGATAGGGGAAGGAGGAGGGAAGGAGAGGGGGAAGGAGAGGGGGAAGGATACGGGGGAAGGAGAGGGGGAAGGAGAGGGTGGAATGGAAAGGGGGAAGGAGAGGGAGAAGGAGACGAGGAAGGAGACGGAGGGAAGGAGACGGAGGGAAGGAGAGGGGGAAGGAGAGGGGGAAGGAGAGGGGGAAGGATACGGGGGAAGGAGAGGGGGAAGGAGAGGGTGGAATGGAGAGGGGGAAGGAGAGGGGAAAGGAGTGGGAGGTAAGGAGTAAGGGAAGGAGAGGGGGAAGGAGAGGGGGAAGGATACGGGGGAAGGAGAGGGGGAAGGAGAGGGTGGAATGGAGAGGGGGAAGGAGAGGGGAAAGGAGTGGGAGGTAAGGAGTAAGGGAAGGAGAGGGGGGTAGGAGACGGAGGAAAGGAGACGGAGGGAAGGAGAGTGGGGAGGAGAGGCTGCATTGGAGAGGGGGAAAGAGACGGAGGGAAGGAGAGGAGGGAAGGAGAGGGGGAAGGACAGGGGGAAGGAGAGGGGGAAGGAGAGGGGGAAAGAGAGGAGGGAAGGAGAGGGGGAAAGAGAGGAGAGAAGGAGAGGGGGAAGGAGAGGGGGAAGGAGAGGGGGAAGGAGAGGGGGAAGGAGAGTGGGGAGGAGAGGGGGAAGGAGAGGGTGGAATGGAGAGGGGGAAAGAGAGGGGGAAGGAGAGGGGGAAGGAGAGGGGGAAAGAGAGGGGGAAGGAGAGGGAGGGAAGGAGAGTGGGGAGGAGAGGGGGAAGGAGAGGGTGGAATGGAGAGGGGGAAAGAGAGGGGGAAGGAGAGGGGGAAGGATACGGAGGGAAGGATACGGCGGGAAGGAGAGGGGGAAGGAGAGGGTGGAATGGAGAGGGGGAAGGAGAGGGGAAAGGAGTGGGAGGTAAGGAGTAAGGGAAGGAGAGGGGGGTAGGAGACGGAGGAAAGGAGACGGAGGGAAGGAGAGTGGGGAGGAGAGGCTGCATTGGAGAGGGGGAAAGAGACGGAGGGAAGGAGAGGAGGGAAGGAGAGGGGGAAGGACAGGGGGAAGGAGAGGGGGAAAGAGAGGAGAGAAGGAGAGGGGGAAGGAGAGGGGGAAGGAGAGGGGGAAGGAGAGGGGGAAGGAGAGGGGGAAGGAGAGTGGGGAGGAGAGGGGGAAGGAGAGGGTGGAATGGAGAGGGGGAAAGAGAGGGGGAAGGAGAGGGGGAAGGAGAGGGGGAAAGAGAGGAGGGAAGGAGAGGGGGAAGGAGAGGGGGAAGGAGAGGGAGGGAAGGAGAGTGGGGAGGAGAGGGGGAAGGAGAGGGTGGAATGGAGAGGGGGAAAGAGAGGGGGAAGGAGAGGGGGAAGGAGAGGGGGAAGGATACGGGGGAAGGAGAGGGGGAAGGAGAGGGTGGAATGGAGAGGGGGAAGGAGAGGGGAAAGGAGTGGGAGGTAAGGAGTAAGGGAAGGAGAGGGGGGTAGGAGACGGAGGAAAGGAGACGGAGGGAAGGAGAGTGGGGAGGAGAGGCTGCATTGGAGAGGGGGAAAGAGACGGAGGGAAGGAGAGGAGGGAAGGAGAGGGGGAAGGACAGGGGGAAGGAGAGGGGGAAGGAGAGGGGGAAAGAGAGGAGGGAAGGAGAGGGGGAAAGAGAGGAGAGAAGGAGAGGGGGAAGGAGAGGGGGAAGGAGAGGGGGAAGGAGAGGGGGAAGGAGAGTGGGGAGGAGAGGGGGAAGGAGAGGGTGGAATGGAGAGGGGGAAAGAGAGGGGGAAGGAGAGGGGGAAGGAGAGGGGGAAAGAGAGGAGGGAAGGAGAGGGGGAAGGAGAGGGGGAAGGAGAGGGAGGGAAGGAGAGTGGTGAGGAGAGGGGGAAGGAGAGGGTGGAATGGAGAGGGGGAAAGAGAGGGGGAAGGAGACGGAGGGAAGGAGAGGGGTGAAGGAGAGGGCAGAGGAGGGGGGAAGGAGACGGAGGGAAAGAGAGGGGGAAGGAGAGGGTGGAAAGGAGAGTGGGAAGGAGAGGGGGAAGGAGAGGGGAAAGTAGACGGAGGGAATGAGAGGGGGAAGGAGAGGGGGGAATGGAGAAGGGGAAAGAGAGGGGGAAGGAGAGGGGGAAGGAGAGGGGGAAGGAGAGGGGTAAGGAGTGGGAGGTAAGGAGTAAGGGAAGGAGAGAGAGAAGGAGACGAGGAAGGAGACGGAGGGAAGGAGAGGCGGAAGGACAGGGGGAAGGATACGGGGGAAGGAGAGAGGGAAGGAGAGGGTGGAATGGAGAGGGGGAAGGAGAGGGAGAAGGAGATGGAAGGAAGGAGTAAGGGAAGGAGACGGAGGGAAGGACAGTGGGGAGGAGAGGGTGGACTGGAGATGTGGAACGAGAGGGGGAAGGAGACGGAGGGAAGGAGAGGGGTGAAGGATCGGGGGAAGGAGACGGAGGGAAAGAGAGGGGGAAAGAGAGGGTGGAAGGAGACGGAGGAAGGAGAGGGGGAAGGAGAGGGGGAAAGAGAGGGGGAAGGAGGGGGGAAGGAGAGGGGGGAGGAGAGGGGGAAGTTGACGGAGGGAGGGAGAGGGGGAAAGAGAGGGTGGAATGGAGATGTGGAACGAGAGGGGGAAGTAGATGGAGGGAAGGAGAGGGGTGAAGGAGATGGGGAAGGAGACGGAGGGAAAGAGAGGGGGAAAGAGAGTGTGGAAAGGAGAGTAGGAAGGAGAGGGGGAAGGAGAGGGGAAAGTTGACGGAGGGAGGGAGAGGGGGAAAGAGAGGGTGGAATGGAGAGGGGGAAGGAGAGGGGGAAAGAGAGGGTGAAGGAGAGGGGGGAGGAGAGGGGGAAGAGGACGGAGGGAAGGAGAGGGGGAAGGAGAGGGTGGAATGGACAGAATGGACAGAAGGAAGGAGGGGGCAGAAGGAGAGGGGGAAGGAGAGGGTGGAATGAAGAGGGGGAAGGAGACAGAGGGAAGGAGAGGGGGAAGGAGAGGGGGAAGGAGAGGGAGGGAAGGAGAGTGGGGAAGGAGACGGAGGTGGAGAGGGGGAAGGAGACGGAGGGAAGGAGAGGGGGAGGAGAGGGGGAAGGAGACAGAGGTAAGGAGAGAGGGAAGGAGAGGGGGAAGGAGAGGGAGGGAAGGAGAGTGGGGAAGGAGACGGAGGTGGAGAGGGGGAAGGAGATGGAGGGAAGGAGAGGGGGAGGAGAGGGGGAAGGAGACAGAGGTAAGGAGAGAGGGAAGGAGAGGGTGGAATGGAGAGGGGGAAAGAGAGGGGGGAAGGAGACAGAGGAAGGAGAGGGGGAAGGAGAGGGGGAAAGAGAGGGGGAAGGAGGGGGGGAAGGGGAGGGGGGAAGGAGAGGGTGGAATGGAGATGTGGAATGAGAGGGGGAAGGAGACAGAGGGACGGAGAGGGGTGAAGGAGAGGGGGAAGGAGACGGAGGGAAAGAGACGGGGAAGGAGAGGGGGAAGGAGAGGGGGAAGGAGGGGGGGAAAGAGAGGGGGAAGGAGAGGGGGAAGGACGGGGGGAAGGGGAGGAGTGGGGTGGAGGAGTGGGGGAAAGGATAGGGGGGGAGGATTGGGGGGGAAGGTGTGGGGGGGGTTGGAGGGGGGAAAGGAGAAGGGGAGGAGTGGGGGAGAAGGAGGGAGGGGAGAAGGAGAGAGGGAGGGAATGATAAAGGGGGATGGAGGGGGGACGGAGGAGGGGAAGGAGAGGGGGAAGGAGAGGGGAAGGAGAGGGGGAAGGAGAGGGGGAAGGATACGGGGGAAGGAGAGGGGGAAGGTGAGGGTGGAATGGAGAAGGGGAAGAAGAGGGGGAAGGAGAGGGAGTGAAGGAGTAAGGGAAGGAGAGGGGGAAGGAGACGGAGGGAAGGAGAGTGGGAAAGAGAGGGTGGAAGGAGACGGAGGAAGGAGAGGGGGAAGGAGAGAGGGAGGGAATGATAAAGGGGGATGGAGGGGGGGTGGAGGGGGGAACGGAGGAGGGGAAGGATACGGGGGAAGGAGAGGGGGAAGGTGAGGGTGGAATGGAGAAGGGGAAGGAGAGGGGGAAGGAGAGGGAGGGAAGGAGTAAGGGAAGGAGAGGGGGAAGGAGACGGAGGGAAGGAGAGTGGGGAGGAGAGGGGGAAGGAGACGGAGAGAAGGAGAGGGGGAAGGAGACGGAGGGAAGGAGAGGGGGAGGAGGGGGTGGAATGGAGAGGGGAAAGAGAGGGGGAAGGAGACAGAGGTAAGGAGAGAGGGAAGGAGAGGGTGGAATGGAGAGGGGAAAGAGAGGGGGGGGAGGAGACGGGGGAAGGAGACGGAGGAAGGAGAGGGGGAAGGAGAGGAGGAAAGAGAGGGTGGAATGGAGAGGGGGAAGGAGAGGAAAAAGGAGAGGGGGGAGGAGAGGGGGAAGGAGACGGAGGGAAGGAGAGGGGAATGAGAGGGGGGAGGAGAGGGT
The DNA here is from genome assembly GCF_037043375.1 of Chiloscyllium plagiosum. Taxonomy (NCBI): domain Eukaryota; kingdom Metazoa; phylum Chordata; class Chondrichthyes; order Orectolobiformes; family Hemiscylliidae; genus Chiloscyllium; species Chiloscyllium plagiosum. Next base: position 39,183,765 of record NW_028270181.1, on the reverse strand, counting down.
GGAATGGAGCGGGGGAAGGAGGGGGTGGAAGGAGAGGGTGGAATGAAGAGGGGGAAGGAGAGAGTGGAATGAAGAGGGGGAAGGAGACGGAGGGAAGGAGAGGGGGAAGGAGAGGGGGAAGGAGAGGGGGAAGGAGAGGGAGGGAAGGAGAGTGGGAAGGAGAGGGGGAAGGAGATCGAGGGAAGGAGAGAGGGGTGGAGAGGGGGAAGGAGAGGGGGAAGGAGAGGGGGGAAGGGGAGGAGTGGGGTGGAGGAGTGGGGGAAAGGATAGGGGGGGAGGATTGGGGGGGAAGGTATGGGGGCGTTTGGAGGGGGGAAAGGGGAGGAGTGGGGGAGAAGGAGAAGGGGAGTATAGGAGAGGGGAAGGGAATGATCAAGTGGGATGGAGGGGGGAACGGAGGAGGGGAAGGATAGGGGAAGGAGGAGGGAAGGAGAGGGGGAAGGAGAGGGGGAAGGAGAGGGGGAAGGATACGGGGGAAGGAGAGGGGGAAGGAGAGAGTGGAATGGAAAGGGGGAAGGAGAGGGAGAAGGAGACGAGGAAGGAGACGGAGGGAAGGAGACGGAGGGAAGGAGAGGGGGAAGGAGAGGGGGAAGGAGAGGGGGAAGGATACGGGGGAAGGAGAGGGGGAAGGAGAGGGTGGAATGGAGAGGGGGAAGGAGAGGGGAAAGGAGTGGGAGGTAAGGAGTAAGGGAAGGAGAGGGGTGTAGGAGACGGAGGAAAGGAGACGGAGGGAAGGAGAGTGGGGAGGAGAGGCTGCATTGGAGAGGGGGAAAGAGACGGAGGGAGGGAGAGGAGGGAAGGAGAGGGGGAAGGACAGGTGGAAGGAGAGGGGGAAGGAGAGGGGGAAAGAGAGGAGGGAAGGAGAGGGGGAAAGAGAGGAGGGAAGGAGAGGGGGAAGGAGAGGGGGAAGGAGAGGGGGAAGGAGAGGGGGAAGGAGAGTGGGGAGGTGAGGGGGAAGGAGAGGGTGGAATGGAGAGGGGGAAAGAGAGGGGGAAGGAGAGGGGGAAGGAGAGGGGGAAAGAGAGGAGGGAAGGAGAGGGGGAAGGAGAGGGGGAAGGGGAGGGAGGGAAGGAGAGTGGGGAGGAGAGGGGGAAGGAGAGGGTGGAATGGAGAGGGGAAAGAGAGGGGGAAGGAGGGGGGAAGGAGAGGGGGGAGGAGAGGGTGGAATGGAAATGTGGAATGAGAGGGGGAAGGAGACGGTGGAAAGGAGAGTGGGAAGGAGAGGGGGAAGGAGAGGGGAAAGTAGACGGAGGGAATGAGAGGGGGAAGGAGAGGGGGGAATGGAAAAGGGGAAGGAGAGGGGGAAAGAGAGGGGGAAGGAGGGGGGGAAGGGGAGGAGTGGGGTGGAGGAGTGGGGGAAAGGAGAGTGGGGGAGAATTGGGGGAGAAGGTGTGGGAGGGGTAGGAGGGGGGAAAGGACAAGGGGAGGAGTGCGGGAGAAGGAGAAGGGGAGAAGGAGAGAGGGAGGGAATGATAAAGGGGGATGGAGGGGGGATGGAGGGGGGACGGAGGAGGGGAAGGAGAGGGGGAAGGATACGGGGAAAGGAGAGGGGGAAGGTGAGGGTGGAATGGAGAAGGGGGAAGCAGAGGGGGAAGGAGAGGGTGGAATGGAGAGGGGGAAGGAGAGGGAGAAGGAGAGGGAAGGAAGGAGTAAGGGAAGGAGAGGGAGAAGGAGACGAGGAAGGAGACGGAGGGAAGGAGAGGGGGAAGGAGAGGGGGAAGGAGGGGGGAAGGAGAGGGGGGAGGAGAGGGTGGAATGGAAATGTGGAATGAGAGGGGGAAGGAGACGGAGGGAAGGAGAGGGATGAAGGAGAGGGCAGAGGAGGGGGGAAGGAGACGGAGGGAAAGAGAGGGGGAAGGAGAGGGTGGAAAGGAGAGTGGGAAGGAGAGGGGGAAGGAGAGGGGAAAGTAGACGGAGGGAATGAGAGGGGGAAGGAGAGGGGGAAGGAGAGGGGGAAGGAGAGGGGTAAGGAGTGGGAGGTAAGGAGTAAGGGAAGGAGAGGGAGAAGGAGGCGAGGAAGGAGACGGAGGGAAGGAGAGGCGGAAGGAGAGGTGGAAGGAGAGGAGGAAGGATACGGGGGAAGGAGAGGGGGAAGGAGAGGGTGGAATGGAGAGGGGGAAGGAGAGGGAGAAGGAGATGGAAGGAAGGAGTAAGGGAAGGAGAGGGGGGAGGAGACGGAGGGAAGGAGAGTGGGGAGGAGAGGGTGTACTGGAGATGTGGAACGAGAGGGGGAAGGAGACGGAGGGAAGGAGAGGGGTGAAGGATCGGAGGAAAGAGAGGGGGAAAGAGAGGGTGGAAGGAGACGGAGGAAGGAGAGGGGGAAGGAGAGGGGGAAAGAGAGGGGGAAGGAGGGGGGAAGGAGAGGGGGGAGGAGAGGGGGAAGTTGACGGAGGGAGGGAGAGGGGGAAAGAGAGGGTGGAATGGAGATGTGGAACGAGAGGGGGAAGGAGAGGGGGAAGGAGAGGGGGAAAGAGAGGAGGGAAGGAGAGGGGGAAGGAGAGGGGGAAGGAGAGGGAGGGAAGGAGAGTGGTGAGGAGAGGGGGAAGGAGAGGGTGGAATGGAGAGGGGGAAAGAGAGGGGGAAGGAGACGGAGGGAAGGAGAGGGGTGAAGGAGAGGGCAGAGGAGGGGGGAAGGAGACGGAGGGAAAGAGAGGGGGAAGGAGAGGGTGGAAAGGAGAGTGGGAAGGAGAGGGGGAAGGAGAGGGGAAAGTAGACGGAGGGAATGAGAGGGGGAAGGAGAGGGGGGAATGGAGAAGGGGAAAGAGAGGGGGAAGGAGAGGGGGAAGGAGAGGGGGAAGGAGAGGGGTAAGGAGTGGGAGGTAAGGAGTAAGGGAAGGAGAGAGAGAAGGAGACGAGGAAGGAGACGGAGGGAAGGAGAGGCGGAAGGACAGGGGGAAGGATACGGGGGAAGGAGAGAGGGAAGGAGAGGGTGGAATGGAGAGGGGGAAGGAGAGGGAGAAGGAGATGGAAGGAAGGAGTAAGGGAAGGAGAGGGGGGAGGAGACGGAGGGAAGGACAGTGGGGAGGAGAGGGTGGACTGGAGATGTGGAACGAGAGGGGGAAGGAGACGGAGGGAAGGAGAGGGGTGAAGGATCGGGGGAAGGAGACGGAGGGAAAGAGAGGGGGAAAGAGAGGGTGGAAGGAGACGGAGGAAGGAGAGGGGGAAGGAGAGGGGGAAAGAGAGGGGGAAGGAGGGGGGAAGGAGAGGGGGGAGGAGAGGGGGAAGTTGACGGAGGGAGGGAGAGGGGGAAAGAGAGGGTGGAATGGAGATGTGGAACGAGAGGGGGAAGTAGATGGAGGGAAGGAGAGGGGTGAAGGAGATGGGGAAGGAGACGGAGGGAAAGAGAGGGGGAAAGAGAGTGTGGAAAGGAGAGTAGGAAGGAGAGGGGGAAGGAGAGGGGAAAGTTGACGGAGGGAGGGAGAGGGGGAAAGAGAGGGTGGAATGGAGAGGGGGAAGGAGAGGGGGAAAGAGAGGGTGAAGGAGAGGGGGGAGGAGAGGGGGAAGAGGACGGAGGGAAGGAGAGGGGGAAGGAGAGGGTGGAATGGACAGAAGGAAGGAGGGGGCAGAAGGAGAGGGGGAAGGAGAGGGTGGAATGAAGAGGGGGAAGGAGACAGAGGGAAGGAGAGGGGGAAGGAGAGGGGGAAGGAGAGGGAGGGAAGGAGAGTGGGGAAGGAGACGGAGGTGGAGAGGGGGAAGGAGACGGAGGGAAGGAGAGGGGGAGGAGAGGGGGAAGGAGACAGAGGTAAGGAGAGAGGGAAGGAGAGGGGGAAGGAGAGGGAGGGAAGGAGAGTGGGGAAGGAGACGGAGGTGGAGAGGGGGAAGGAGATGGAGGGAAGGAGAGGGGGAGGAGAGGGGGAAGGAGACAGAGGTAAGGAGAGAGGGAAGGAGAGGGTGGAATGGAGAGGGGGAAAGAGAGGGGGGAAGGAGACAGAGGAAGGAGAGGGGGAAGGAGAGGGGGAAAGAGAGGGGGAAGGAGGGGGGGAAGGGGAGGGGGGAAGGAGAGGGTGGAATGGAGATGTGGAATGAGAGGGGGAAGGAGACAGAGGGACGGAGAGGGGTGAAGGAGAGGGGGAAGGAGACGGAGGGAAAGAGACGGGGAAGGAGAGGGGGAAGGAGAGGGGGAAGGAGGGGGGGAAAGAGAGGGGGAAGGAGAGGGGGAAGGACGGGGGGAAGGGGAGGAGTGGGGTGGAGGAGTGGGGGAAAGGATAGGGGGGGAGGATTGGGGGGGAAGGTGTGGGGGGGGGGTTGGAGAGGGGAAAGGAGAAGGGGAGGAGTGGGGGAGAAGGAGGGAGGGGAGAAGGAGAGAGGGAGGGAATGATAAAGGGGGATGGAGGGGGGACGGAGGAGGGGAAGGAGAGGGGGAAGGAGAGGGGAAGGAGAGGGGGAAGGAGAGGGGGAAGGATACGGGGGAAGGAGAGGGGGAAGGTGAGGGTGGAATGGAGAAGGGGAAGAAGAGGGGGAAGGAGAGGGAGTGAAGGAGTAAGGGAAGGAGAGGGGGAAGGAGACGGAGGGAAGGAGAGTGGGAAAGAGAGGGTGGAAGGAGACGGAGGAAGGAGAGGGGGAAGGAGAGAGGGAGGGAATGATAAAGGGGGATGGAGGGGGGGTGGAGGGGGGAACGGAGGAGGGGAAGGATACGGGGGAAGGAGAGGGGGAAGGTGAGGGTGGAATGGAGAAGGGGAAGGAGAGGGGGAAGGAGAGGGAGGGAAGGAGTAAGGGAAGGAGAGGGGGAAGGAGACGGAGGGAAGGAGAGTGGGGAGGAGAGGGGGAAGGAGACGGAGAGAAGGAGAGGGGGAAGGAGACGGAGGGAAGGAGAGGGGGAGGAGGGGGTGGAATGGAGAGGGGAAAGAGAGGGGGAAGGAGACAGAGGTAAGGAGAGAGGGAAGGAGAGGGTGGAATGGAGAGGGGAAAGAGAGGGGGGGGAGGAGACGGGGGAAGGAGACGGAGGAAGGAGAGGGGGAAGGAGAGGAGGAAAGAGAGGGTGGAATGGAGAGGGGGAAGGAGAGGAAAAAGGAGAGGGGGGAGGAGAGGGGGAAGGAGACGGAGGGAAGGAGAGGGGAATGAGAGGGGGGAGGAGAGGGTGGAATGGAGCGGGGGAAGGAGGGGGTGGAAGGAGAGGGTGGAATGAAGAGGGGGAAGGAGAGAGTGGAATGAAGAGGGGGAAGGAGACGGAGGGAAGGAGAGGGGGAAGGAGAGGGGGAAGGAGAGGGGGAAGGAGAGGGAGGGAAGGAGAGTGGGAAGGAGAGGGGGAAGGAGATCGAGGGAAGGAGAGAGGGGTGGAGAGGGGGAAGGAGAGGGGGAAGGAGAGGGGGGAAGGGGAGGAGTGGGGTGGAGGAGTGGGGGAAAGGATAGGGGGGGAGGATTGGGGGGGAAGGTATGGGGGCGTTTGGAGGGGGGAAAGGGGAGGAGTGGGGGAGAAGGAGAAGGGGAGTATAGGAGAGGGGAAGGGAATGATCAAGTGGGATGGAGGGGGGAACGGAGGAGGGGAAGGATAGGGGAAGGAGGAGGGAAGGAGAGGGGGAAGGAGAGGGGGAAGGAGAGGGGGAAGGATACGGGGGAAGGAGAGGGGGAAGGAGAGAGTGGAATGGAAAGGGGGAAGGAGAGGGAGAAGGAGACGAGGAAGGAGACAGAGGGAAGGAGACGGAGGGAAGGAGAGGGGGAAGGAGAGGGGGAAGGAGAGGGGGAAGGATACGGGGGAAGGAGAGGGGGAAGGAGAGGGTGGAATGGAGAGGGGGAAGGAGAGGGGAAAGGAGTGGGAGGTAAGGAGTAAGGGAAGGAGAGGGGTGTAGGAGACGGAGGAAAGGAGACGGAGGGAAGGAGAGTGGGGAGGAGAGGCTGCATTGGAGAGGGGGAAAGAGACGGAGGGAAGGAGAGGAGGGAAGGAGAGGGGGAAGGACAGGTGGAAGGAGAGGGGGAAGGAGAGGGGGAAAGAGAGGAGGGAAGGAGAGGGGGAAGGAGAGGGGGAAAGAGAGGGGGAAGGAGAGGGGGAAGGATACGGGGGAAGGAGAGGGGGAAGGAGAGGGTGGAATGGAGAGGGGGAAGGAGAGGGGAAAGGAGTGGGAGGTAAGGAGTAAGGGAAGGAGAGGGGTGTAGGAGACGGAGGAAAGGAGACGGAGGGAAGGAGAGTGGGGAGGAGAGGCTGCATTGGAGAGGGGGAAAGAGACGGAGGGAGGGAGAGGAGGGAAGGAGAGGGGGAAGGACAGGTGGAAGGAGAGGGGGAAGGAGAGGGGGAAAGAGAGGAGGGAAGGAGAGGGGGAAAGAGAGGAGGGAAGGAGAGGGGGAAGGAGAGGGGGAAGGAGAGGGGGAAGGAGAGGGGGAAGGAGAGTGGGGAGGTGAGGGGGAAGGAGAGGGTGGAATGGAGAGGGGGAAAGAGAGGGGGAAGGAGAGGGGGAAGGAGAGGGGGAAAGAGAGGAGGGAAGGAGAGGGGGAAGGAGAGGGGGAAGGGGAGGGAGGGAAGGAGAGTGGGGAGGAGAGGGGGAAGGAGAGGGTGGAATGGAGAGGGGAAAGAGAGGGGGAAGGAGGGGGGAAGGAGAGGGGGGAGGAGAGGGTGGAATGGAAATGTGGAATGAGAGGGGGAAGGAGACGGTGGAAAGGAGAGTGGGAAGGAGAGGGGGAAGGAGAGGGGAAAGTAGACGGAGGGAATGAGAGGGGGAAGGAGAGGGGGGAATGGAAAAGGGGAAGGAGAGGGGGAAAGAGAGGGGGAAGGAGGGGGGGAAGGGGAGGAGTGGGGTGGAGGAGTGGGGGAAAGGAGAGTGGGGGAGAATTGGGGGAGAAGGTGTGGGAGGGGTAGGAGGGGGGAAAGGACAAGGGGAGGAGTGCGGGAGAAGGAGAAGGGGAGAAGGAGAGAGGGAGGGAATGATAAAGGGGGATGGAGGGGGGATGGAGGGGGGACGGAGGAGGGGAAGGAGAGGGGGAAGGATACGGGGAAAGGAGAGGGGGAAGGTGAGGGTGGAATGGAGAAGGGGGAAGCAGAGGGGGAAGGAGAGGGTGGAATGGAGAGGGGGAAGGAGAGGGAGAAGGAGAGGGAAGGAAGGAGTAAGGGAAGGAGAGGGAGAAGGAGACGAGGAAGGAGACGGAGGGAAGGAGAGGGGGAAGGAGAGGGGGAAGGAGGGGGGAAGGAGAGGGGGGAGGAGAGGGTGGAATGGAAATGTGGAATGAGAGGGGGAAGGAGACGGAGGGAAGGAGAGGGATGAAGGAGAGGGCAGAGGAGGGGGGAAGGAGACGGAGGGAAATAGAGGGGGAAGGAGAGGGTGGAAAGGAGAGTGGGAAGGAGAGGGGGAAGGAGAGGGGAAAGTAGACGGAGGGAATGAGAGGGGGAAGGAGAGGGGGAAGGAGAGGGGGAAGGAGAGGGGTAAGGAGTGGGAGGTAAGGAGTAAGGGAAGGAGAGGGAGAAGGAGGCGAGGAAGGAGACGGAGGGAAGGAGAGGCGGAAGGAGAGGTGGAAGGAGAGGAGGAAGGATACGGGGGAAGGAGAGGGGGAAGGAGAGGGTGGAATGGAGAGGGGGAAGGAGAGGGAGAAGGAGATGGAAGGAAGGAGTAAGGGAAGGAGAGGGGGGAGGAGACGGAGGGAAGGAGAGTGGGGAGGAGAGGGTGTACTGGAGATGTGGAACGAGAGGGGGAAGGAGACGGAGGGAAGGAGAGGGGTGAAGGATCGGAGGAAAGAGAGGGGGAAAGAGAGGGTGGAAGGAGACGGAGGAAGGAGAGGGGGAAGGAGAGGGGGAAAGAGAGGGGGAAGGAGGGGGGAAGGAGAGGGGGGAGGAGAGGGGGAAGTTGACGGAGGGAGGGAGAGGGGGAAAGAGAGGGTGGAATGGAGATGTGGAACGAGAGGGGGAAGTAGACGGAGGGAAGGAGAGGGGTGAAGGAGATGGGGACGTAGACGGAGGGAAAGAGAGGGGGAAAGAGAGGGTGGAAAGGAGAGTAGGAAGGAGAGGGGGAAAGAGAGGGTGAAGGAGAGGGGGGAGGAGAGGGGGAAGGAGACGGAGGGAAGGAGAGGGGAATGAGAGGGGGGAGGAGAGGGTGGAATGGAGCGGGGGAAGGAGGGGGTGGAAGGAGAGGGTGGAATGAAGAGGGGGAAGGAGAGAGTGGAATGAAGAGGGGGAAGGAGACGGAGGGAAGGAGCGGGGGAAGGAGGGGGTGGAAGGAGAGGGTGGAATGAAGAGGGGGAAGGAGAGAGTGGAATGAAGAGGGGGAAGGAGACGGAGGGAAGGAGAGGGGGAAGGAGAGGGGGAAGGAGAGGGGGAAGGAGAGGGAGGGAAGGAGAGTGGGAAGGAGAGGGGGAAGGAGATCGAGGGAAGGAGAGAGGGGTGGAGAGGGGGAAGGAGAGGGGGAAGGAGAGGGGGGAAGGGGAGGAGTGGGGTGGAGGAGTGGGGGAAAGGATAGGGGGGGAGGATTGGGGGGGAAGGTATGGGGGCGTTTGGAGGGGGGAAAGGGGAGGAGTGGGGGAGAAGGAGAAGGGGAGTATAGGAGAGGGGAAGGGAATGATCAAGTGGGATGGAGGGGGGAACGGAGGAGGGGAAGGATAGGGGAAGGAGGAGGGAAGGAGAGGGGGAAGGAGAGGGGGAAGGAGAGGGGGAAGGATACGGGGGAAGGAGAGGGGGAAGGAGAGAGTGGAATGGAAAGGGGGAAGGAGAGGGAGAAGGAGACGAGGAAGGAGACGGAGGGAAGGAGACGGAGGGAAGGAGAGGGGGAAGGAGAGGGGGAAGGAGAGGGGGAAGGATACGGGGGAAGGAGAGGGGGAAGGAGAGGGTGGAATGGAGAGGGGGAAGGAGAGGGGAAAGGAGTGGGAGGTAAGGAGTAAGGGAAGGAGAGGGGTGTAGGAGACGGAGGAAAGGAGACGGAGGGAAGGAGAGTGGGGAGGAGAGGCTGCATTGGAGAGGGGGAAAGAGACGGAGGGAGGGAGAGGAGGGAAGGAGAGGGGGAAGGACAGGTGGAAGGAGAGGGGGAAGGAGAGGGGGAAAGAGAGGAGGGAAGGAGAGGGGGAAAGAGAGGAGGGAAGGAGAGGGGGAAGGAGAGGGGGAAGGAGAGGGGGAAGGAGAGGGGGAAGGAGAGTGGGGAGGTGAGGGGGAAGGAGAGGGTGGAATGGAGAGGGGGAAAGAGAGGGGGAAGGAGAGGGGGAAGGAGAGGGGGAAAGAGAGGAGGGAAGGAGAGGGGGAAGGAGAGGGGGAAGGGGAGGGAGGGAAGGAGAGTGGGGAGGAGAGGGGGAAGGAGAGGGTGGAATGGAGAGGGGAAAGAGAGGGGGAAGGAGGGGGGAAGGAGAGGGGGGAGGAGAGGGTGGAATGGAAATGTGGAATGAGAGGGGGAAGGAGACGGTGGAAAGGAGAGTGGGAAGGAGAGGGGGAAGGAGAGGGGAAAGTAGACGGAGGGAATGAGAGGGGGAAGGAGAGGGGGGAATGGAAAAGGGGAAGGAGAGGGGGAAAGAGAGGGGGAAGGAGGGGGGGAAGGGGAGGAGTGGGGTGGAGGAGTGGGGGAAAGGAGAGTGGGGGAGAATTGGGGGAGAAGGTGTGGGAGGGGTAGGAGGGGGGAAAGGACAAGGGGAGGAGTGCGGGAGAAGGAGAAGGGGAGAAGGAGAGAGGGAGGGAATGATAAAGGGGGATGGAGGGGGGATGGAGGGGGGACGGAGGAGGGGAAGGAGAGGGGGAAGGATACGGGGAAAGGAGAGGGGGAAGGTGAGGGTGGAATGGAGAAGGGGGAAGCAGAGGGGGAAGGAGAGGGTGGAATGGAGAGGGGGAAGGAGAGGGAGAAGGAGAGGGAAGGAAGGAGTAAGGGAAGGAGAGGGAGAAGGAGACGAGGAAGGAGACGGAGGGAAGGAGAGGGGGAAGGAGAGGGGGAAGGAGGGGGGAAGGAGAGGGGGGAGGAGAGGGTGGAATGGAAATGTGGAATGAGAGGGGGAAGGAGACGGAGGGAAGGAGAGGGATGAAGGAGAGGGCAGAGGAGGGGGGAAGGAGACGGAGGGAAAGAGAGGGGTAAGGAGAGGGTGGAAAGGAGAGTGGGAAGGAGAGGGGGAAGGAGAGGGGAAAGTAGACGGAGGGAATGAGAGGGGGAAGGAGAGGGGGAAGGAGAGGGGGAAGGAGAGGGGTAAGGAGTGGGAGGTAAGGAGTAAGGGAAGGAGAGGGAGAAGGAGGCGAGGAAGGAGACGGAGGGAAGGAGAGGCGGAAGGAGAGGTGGAAGGAGAGGAGGAAGGATACGGGGGAAGGAGAGGGGGAAGGAGAGGGTGGAATGGAGAGGGGGAAGGAGAGGGAGAAGGAGATGGAAGGAAGGAGTAAGGGAAGGAGAGGGGGGAGGAGACGGAGGGAAGGAGAGTGGGGAGGAGAGGGTGTACTGGAGATGTGGAACGAGAGGGGGAAGGAGACGGAGGGAAGGAGAGGGGTGAAGGATCGGAGGAAAGAGAGGGGGAAAGAGAGGGTGGAAGGAGACGGAGGAAGGAGAGGGGGAAGGAGAGGGGGAAAGAGAGGGGGAAGGAGGGGGGAAGGAGAGGGGGGAGGAGAGGGGGAAGTTGACGGAGGGAGGGAGAGGGGGAAAGAGAGGGTGGAATGGAGATGTGGAACGAGAGGGGGAAGTAGACGGAGGGAAGGAGAGGGGTGAAGGAGATGGGGACGTAGACGGAGGGAAAGAGAGGGGGAAAGAGAGGGTGGAAAGGAGAGTAGGAAGGAGAGGGGGAAAGAGAGGGTGAAGGAGAGGGGGGAGGAGAGGGGGAAGAGGACGGAGGGAAGGAGAGGGGGAAGGAGAGGGTGGAATGGACAGAAGGAAGGAGGGGGCAGAAGGAGAGGGGGAAGGAGAGAGTGGAATGAAGAGGGGGAAGGAGACAGAGGGAAGGAGAGGGGGAAGGAGAGGGGGAAGGAGAGGGAGGGATGGAGAGTGGGGAAGGAGACGGAGGTGGAGAGGGGGAAGGAGACGGAGGGAAGGAGAGGGGGAGGAGAGGGGGAAGGAGACAGAGGTAAGGAGAGAGGGAAGGAGAGGGTGGAATGGAGAGGGGGAAAGAGAGGGGGGAAGGAGACAGAGGAAGGAGAGGGGGAAGGAGAGGGGGAAAGAGAGGGTGAAGGAGAGGGGGGAGGAGAGGGGGAAGAGGACGGAGGGAAGGAGAGGGGGAAGGAGAGGGTGGAATGGACAGAAGGAAGGAGGGGGCAGAAGGAGAGGGGGAAGGAGAGGGTGGAATGAAGAGGGGGAAGGAGACAGAGGGAAGGAGAGGGGTAAGGAGAGGGGGAAGGAGAGGGAGGGAAGGAGAGTGGGGAAGGAGACGGAGGTGGAGAGGGGGAAGGAGACGGAGGGAAGGAGAGGGGGAGGAGAGGGGGAAGGAGACAGAGGTAAGGAGAGAGGGAAGGAGAGGGGGAAGGAGAGGGAGGGAAGGAGAGTGGGGAAGGAGACGGAGGTGGAGAGGGGGAAGGAGACGGAGGGAAGGAGAGGGGGAGGAGAGGGGGAAGGAGAGGGTGGAATGGAGAGGGGGAAAGAGAGGGGGGAAGGAGACAGAGGAAGGAGAGTGGGAAGGAGAGGGGGAAAGAGAGGGGGAAGGAGGGGGGGAAGGGGAGGGGGGAAGGAGAGGGGGAAGGAGACGGAGGGAAAGAGACGGGGAAGGAGAGGGTGGGAAGGAGAGTGGGAAGGAGAGGGGGAAGGAGAGGGGAAAGTAGACGGAGTGAAGGAGAGGGGGAAGGAGAGGGTGGAATGGAGAAGGGAAGGAGAGGGGGAAAGAGAGGGGGAAGGAGAGGGGGAAGGAGAGGGGGAAGGAGGGCAGGAAAGAGAGGGGGAAGGAGAGGGGGAAGGACGGGGGGAAGGGGAGGAGTGGGGTGGAGGAGTGGGGGAAAGGATGGGGGGGAGGATTGGGGGGGAAGGTGTGGGGGGGGGTTGGAGCGGGGAAAGGAGAAGGGGAGGAGTGGGGGAGAAGGAGAAGGGGAGAAGGAGAGAGGGAGGGAATGATAAAGGGGGATGGAGGGGGGACGGAGGAGGGGAAGGAGAGGGGGAAGGAGAGGGGAAGGAGAGGGGGAAGGAGAGGGGGAAGGATACGGGGGAAGGAGAGGGGGAAGGTGAGGTGGAATGGAGAAGGGGAAGAAGAGGGGGAAGGAGTGGGAGGGAAGGAGTAAGGGAAGGAGAGGGGGAAGAAGACGGAGGGAAGGAGAGTGGGGAGGAGAGGGGGAAGGAGACGGAGAGAAGGAGAGGGGGAAGGAGACGGAGGGAAGGAGGGGGGAGGAGAGGGGGAAGGAGACAGAGGTAAGGATAGAGGGAAGGAGAGGGTGGAATGGAGAGGGGAAAGAGAGGGGGGAAAGAGAGGGGGGAAGGAGACGGGGAAAGAGAGGGGGAAAGAGAGGGTGGAATGGAGAGGGGGAAGGAGAGGGGGAAAGAGAGGGGGAAGGAGAGGGGAGAGGAGAGGGGGAAGAAGACGGAGGGAAGGAGAGGGGGAAAGAGAGGGTGGAATGGAGAGGGGGAAGGAGAGGGGGAAAGAGAGGGGGAAGGAGAAGAGGAGGAGAGGGGGAAGAAGACGGAGGGAAGGAGAGGGGAAGGAGAGTGTGGAATGGACAGGAGGAAGGAGGGGGCAAAAGGAGAGGGGGAAGGAGACGGAGGGAAGGAGAGGGGAAGGAGAGGGGGGAGGAGAGGGTGGAATGGAGCGGGGGAAGGAGGGGGTGGAAGGAGAGGGTGGAATGAAGAGAGGGAAGGAGACGGAGGGAAGGAGAGGGGCAAGGAGAGGGGGAAGGAAAGGGGGAAGGAGACGGAGGGAAGGAGAGGGGGAGGAGAGGGGGAAGGAGAGGGGGAAGGAGACAGAGGTAAGGAGAGAGGGGAGGAGAGGGTGGAATGGAGAGGGGGAAAGAGGGGGGGGAAGGAGAGGGGGAAAGAGACGGTGGAAGGAGACGGTGGAAGGAGAGGGGGAAGGAGAGGGGGCAAGAGAGGGGGAAGGAGGGGGGAAGGAGAAGGGGGAGGAGAGGGTGGAATGGAGATGTGGATTGAGACGGGGAAGGAGACGGAGGGAAGGAGAGGGGTGAAGGAGAGGGCAGAGGAGAGGGGGAAGGAGACGGAGGGAAAGAGAGGGGGAAGGAGAGGGTGGAATGGAGAAGGGAAGGAGAGGGGGAAGGAGAGGGGGAAGGAGAGGGGGAAGGAGAGGGGGGAAGGGGAGGAGTGGGGTGGAGGAGTGGGGGAAAGAATGGAGGGAGGATTGGGGGGAAGGAGTGGGGGGGGGGTTGGAGGGGGGAAAGGAGAAGGGGGAGGAGTGGGGGAGAAGGAGGGAGGGGAGAAGGAGAGAGGGAGGTAATGAGAAAGGGGGATGGAGGGGGATGGAGGAGGGGAAGGACACGGGGAAGGAGGGGGGAAGGAGAGGGGGAAGGAGATGGGGAAGGAGAAGGGGCAAAGGGGAAGGGGAAGGAGTGGGGGGAGGAGTGGGAGGAGGGGAATGAAGGGGAATGAGAGGGGGAAGGAGGGGGAAGGAGCAGGAGAAGGAGAGGGGAGAAGGGGGAGGAAGGTGAGTGGGAAGGAGGGGGGAAGGAGGGAGAAGGAGAGGGGGAGAAGGAGGGGGGGAAGGAGAAGAGATTTAAGGAGAAGGGGTGTAGATGAGGGGAAGGAGACGGGTGGAAGGAGGGGTGTAGGAGAGGGGGCGTGGGTGAAGGGGGAGGAGAGGGTGGAATGGAGAGGGGGAAGGGGAGGGGGAAGGAGGGGGGAAGGAGAGGGGGGAGGAGAGGGGGAAGGAGAGGGGGAAAGAGAGGGGGAAGGAGGGGGGAAGGAGAGGGGGGAGGAGAGGGGGAAGTTGACGGAGGGAGGGAGAGGGGGAAAGAGAGGGTGGAATGGAGATGTGGAACGAGAGGGGGAAGTAGACGGAGGGAAGGAGAGGGGTGAAGGAGATGGGGACGTAGACGGAGGGAAAGAGAGGGGGAAAGAGAGGGTGGAAAGGAGAGTAGGAAGGAGAGGGGGAAAGAGAGGGTGAAGGAGAGGGGGGAGGAGAGGGGGAAGGAGACGGAGGGAAGGAGAGGGGAATGAGAGGGGGGAGGAGAGGGTGGAATGGAGCGGGGGAAGGAGGGGGTGGAAGGAGAGGGTGGAATGAAGAGGGGGAAGGAGAGAGTGGAATGAAGAGGGGGAAGGAGACGGAGGGAAGGAGAGGGGGAAGGAGAGGGGGAAGGAGAGGGGGAAGGAGAGGGAGGGAAGGAGAGTGGGAAGGAGAGGGGGAAGGAGATCGAGGGAAGGAGAGAGGGGTGGAGAGGGGGAAGGAGAGGGGGAAGGAGAGGGGGGAAGGGGAGGAGTGGGGTGGAGGAGTGGGGGAAAGGATAGGGGGGGAGGATTGGGGGGGAAGGTATGGGGGCGTTTGGAGGGGGGAAAGGGGAGGAGTGGGGGAGAAGGAGAAGGGGAGTATAGGAGAGGGGAAGGGAATGATCAAGTGGGATGGAGGGGGGAACGGAGGAGGGGAAGGATAGGGGAAGGAGGAGGGAAGGAGAGGGGGAAGGAGAGGGGGAAGGAGAGGGGGAAGGATACGGGGGAAGGAGAGGGGGAAGGAGAGAGTGGAATGGAAAGGGGGAAGGAGAGGGAGAAGGAGACGAGGAAGGAGACGGAGGGAAGGAGACGGAGGGAAGGAGAGGGGGAAGGAGAGGGGGAAGGAGAGGGGGAAGGATACGGGGGAAGGAGAGGGGGAAGGAGAGGGTGGAATGGAGAGGGGGAAGGAGAGGGGAAAGGAGTGGGAGGTAAGGAGTAAGGGAAGGAGAGGGGTGTAGGAGACGGAGGAAAGGAGACGGAGGGAAGGAGAGTGGGGAGGAGAGGCTGCATTGGAGAGGGGGAAAGAGACGGAGGGAGGGAGAGGAGGGAAGGAGAGGGGGAAGGACAGGTGGAAGGAGAGGGGGAAGGAGAGGGGGAAAGAGAGGAGGGAAGGAGAGGGGGAAAGAGAGGAGGGAAGGAGAGGGGGAAGGAGAGGGGGAAGGAGAGGGGGAAGGAGAGGGGGAAGGAGAGTGGGGAGGTGAGGGGGAAGGAGAGGGTGGAATGGAGAGGGGGAAAGAGAGGGGGAAGGAGAGGGGGAAGGAGAGGGGGAAAGAGAGGGGGAAGGAGAGGGGGAAGGATACGGGGGAAGGAGAGGGGGAAGGAGAGGGTGGAATGGAGAGGGGGAAGGAGAGGGGAAAGGAGTGGGAGGTAAGGAGTAAGGGAAGGAGAGGGGTGTAGGAGACGGAGGAAAGGAGACGGAGGGAAGGAGAGTGGGGAGGAGAGGCTGCATTGGAGAGGGGGAAAGAGACGGAGGGAGGGAGAGGAGGGAAGGAGAGGGGGAAGGACAGGTGGAAGGAGAGGGGGAAGGAGAGGGGGAAAGAGAGGAGGGAAGGAGAGGGGGAAAGAGAGGAGGGAAGGAGAGGGGGAAGGAGAGGGGGAAGGAGAGGGGGAAGGAGAGGGGGAAGGAGAGTGGGGAGGTGAGGGGGAAGGAGAGGGTGGAATGGAGAGGGGGAAAGAGAGGGGGAAGGAGAGGGGGAAGGAGAGGGGGAAAGAGAGGAGGGAAGGAGAGGGGGAAGGAGAGGGGGAAGGGGAGGGAGGGAAGGAGAGTGGGGAGGAGAGGGGGAAGGAGAGGGTGGAATGGAGAGGGGAAAGAGAGGGGGAAGGAGGGGGGAAGGAGAGGGGGGAGGAGAGGGTGGAATGGAAATGTGGAATGAGAGGGGGAAGGAGACGGTGGAAAGGAGAGTGGGAAGGAGAGGGGGAAGGAGAGGGGAAAGTAGACGGAGGGAATGAGAGGGGGAAGGAGAGGGGGGAATGGAAAAGGGGAAGGAGAGGGGGAAAGAGAGGGGGAAGGAGGGGGGGAAGGGGAGGAGTGGGGTGGAGGAGTGGGGGAAAGGAGAGTGGGGGAGAATTGGGGGAGAAGGTGTGGGAGGGGTAGGAGGGGGGAAAGGACAAGGGGAGGAGTGCGGGAGAAGGAGAAGGGGAGAAGGAGAGAGGGAGGGAATGATAAAGGGGGATGGAGGGGGGATGGAGGGGGGACGGAGGAGGGGAAGGAGAGGGGGAAGGATACGGGGAAAGGAGAGGGGGAAGGTGAGGGTGGAATGGAGAAGGGGGAAGCAGAGGGGGAAGGAGAGGGTGGAATGGAGAGGGGGAAGGAGAGGGAGAAGGAGAGGGAAGGAAGGAGTAAGGGAAGGAGAGGGAGAAGGAGACGAGGAAGGAGATGGAGGGAAGGAGAGGGGGAAGGAGAGGGGGAAGGAGGGGGGAAGGAGAGGGGGGAGGAGAGGGTGGAATGGAAATGTGGAATGAGAGGGGGAAGGAGACGGAGGGAAGGAGAGGGATGAAGGAGAGGGCAGAGGAGGGGGGAAGG
Organism: Chiloscyllium plagiosum; assembly: GCF_037043375.1. Classification (NCBI taxonomy): domain Eukaryota; kingdom Metazoa; phylum Chordata; class Chondrichthyes; order Orectolobiformes; family Hemiscylliidae; genus Chiloscyllium; species Chiloscyllium plagiosum. The sequence goes on along the minus strand of NW_028270181.1, from coordinate 39,167,529 downwards.
AGACGGAGGGAAAGAGAGGGGGAAGGAGAGGGTGGAAAGGAGAGTGGGAAGGAGAGGGGGAAGGAGAGGGGAAAGTAGACGGAGGGAATGAGAGGGGGAAGGAGAGGGGGAAGGAGAGGGGGAAGGAGAGGGGTAAGGAGTGGGAGGTAAGGAGTAAGGGAAGGAGAGGGAGAAGGAGGCGAGGAAGGAGACGGAGGGAAGGAGAGGCGGAAGGAGAGGTGGAAGGAGAGGAGGAAGGATACGGGGGAAGGAGAGGGGGAAGGAGAGGGTGGAATGGAGAGGGGGAAGGAGAGGGAGAAGGAGATGGAAGGAAGGAGTAAGGGAAGGAGAGGGGGGAGGAGACGGAGGGAAGGAGAGTGGGGAGGAGAGGGTGTACTGGAGATGTGGAACGAGAGGGGGAAGGAGACGGAGGGAAGGAGAGGGGTGAAGGATCGGAGGAAAGAGAGGGGGAAAGAGAGGGTGGAAGGAGACGGAGGAAGGAGAGGGGGAAGGAGAGGGGGAAAGAGAGGGGGAAGGAGGGGGGAAGGAGAGGGGGGAGGAGAGGGGGAAGTTGACGGAGGGAGGGAGAGGGGGAAAGAGAGGGTGGAATGGAGATGTGGAACGAGAGGGGGAAGTAGACGGAGGGAAGGAGAGGGGTGAAGGAGATGGGGACGTAGACGGAGGGAAAGAGAGGGGGAAAGAGAGGGTGGAAAGGAGAGTAGGAAGGAGAGGGGGAAAGAGAGGGTGAAGGAGAGGGGGGAGGAGAGGGGGAAGAGGACGGAGGGAAGGAGAGGGGGAAGGAGAGGGTGGAATGGACAGAAGGAAGGAGGGGGCAGAAGGAGAGGGGGAAGGAGAGAGTGGAATGAAGAGGGGGAAGGAGACAGAGGGAAGGAGAGGGGGAAGGAGAGGGGGAAGGAGAGGGAGGGATGGAGAGTGGGGAAGGAGACGGAGGTGGAGAGGGGGAAGGAGACGGAGGGAAGGAGAGGGGGAGGAGAGGGGGAAGGAGACAGAGGTAAGGAGAGAGGGAAGGAGAGGGTGGAATGGAGAGGGGGAAAGAGAGGGGGGAAGGAGACAGAGGAAGGAGAGGGGGAAGGAGAGGGGGAAAGAGAGGGTGAAGGAGAGGGGGGAGGAGAGGGGGAAGAGGACGGAGGGAAGGAGAGGGGGAAGGAGAGGGTGGAATGGACAGAAGGAAGGAGGGGGCAGAAGGAGAGGGGGAAGGAGAGGGTGGAATGAAGAGGGGGAAGGAGACAGAGGGAAGGAGAGGGGTAAGGAGAGGGGGAAGGAGAGGGAGGGAAGGAGAGTGGGGAAGGAGACGGAGGTGGAGAGGGGGAAGGAGACGGAGGGAAGGAGAGGGGGAGGAGAGGGGGAAGGAGACAGAGGTAAGGAGAGAGGGAAGGAGAGGGGGAAGGAGAGGGAGGGAAGGAGAGTGGGGAAGGAGACGGAGGTGGAGAGGGGGAAGGAGACGGAGGGAAGGAGAGGGGGAGGAGAGGGGGAAGGAGAGGGTGGAATGGAGAGGGGGAAAGAGAGGGGGGAAGGAGACAGAGGAAGGAGAGTGGGAAGGAGAGGGGGAAAGAGAGGGGGAAGGAGGGGGGGAAGGGGAGGGGGGAAGGAGAGGGGGAAGGAGACGGAGGGAAAGAGACGGGGAAGGAGAGGGTGGGAAGGAGAGTGGGAAGGAGAGGGGGAAGGAGAGGGGAAAGTAGACGGAGTGAAGGAGAGGGGGAAGGAGAGGGTGGAATGGAGAAGGGAAGGAGAGGGGGAAAGAGAGGGGGAAGGAGAGGGGGAAGGAGAGGGGGAAGGAGGGCAGGAAAGAGAGGGGGAAGGAGAGGGGGAAGGACGGGGGGAAGGGGAGGAGTGGGGTGGAGGAGTGGGGGAAAGGATGGGGGGGAGGATTGGGGGGGAAGGTGTGGGGGGGGGTTGGAGCGGGGAAAGGAGAAGGGGAGGAGTGGGGGAGAAGGAGAAGGGGAGAAGGAGAGAGGGAGGGAATGATAAAGGGGGATGGAGGGGGGACGGAGGAGGGGAAGGAGAGGGGGAAGGAGAGGGGAAGGAGAGGGGGAAGGAGAGGGGGAAGGATACGGGGGAAGGAGAGGGGGAAGGTGAGGTGGAATGGAGAAGGGGAAGAAGAGGGGGAAGGAGTGGGAGGGAAGGAGTAAGGGAAGGAGAGGGGGAAGAAGACGGAGGGAAGGAGAGTGGGGAGGAGAGGGGGAAGGAGACGGAGAGAAGGAGAGGGGGAAGGAGACGGAGGGAAGGAGGGGGGAGGAGAGGGGGAAGGAGACAGAGGTAAGGATAGAGGGAAGGAGAGGGTGGAATGGAGAGGGGAAAGAGAGGGGGGAAAGAGAGGGGGGAAGGAGACGGGGAAAGAGAGGGGGAAAGAGAGGGTGGAATGGAGAGGGGGAAGGAGAGGGGGAAAGAGAGGGGGAAGGAGAGGGGAGAGGAGAGGGGGAAGAAGACGGAGGGAAGGAGAGGGGGAAAGAGAGGGTGGAATGGAGAGGGGGAAGGAGAGGGGGAAAGAGAGGGGGAAGGAGAAGAGGAGGAGAGGGGGAAGAAGACGGAGGGAAGGAGAGGGGAAGGAGAGTGTGGAATGGACAGGAGGAAGGAGGGGGCAAAAGGAGAGGGGGAAGGAGACGGAGGGAAGGAGAGGGGAAGGAGAGGGGGGAGGAGAGGGTGGAATGGAGCGGGGGAAGGAGGGGGTGGAAGGAGAGGGTGGAATGAAGAGAGGGAAGGAGACGGAGGGAAGGAGAGGGGCAAGGAGAGGGGGAAGGAAAGGGGGAAGGAGACGGAGGGAAGGAGAGGGGGAGGAGAGGGGGAAGGAGAGGGGGAAGGAGACAGAGGTAAGGAGAGAGGGGAGGAGAGGGTGGAATGGAGAGGGGGAAAGAGGGGGGGGGAAGGAGAGGGGGAAAGAGACGGTGGAAGGAGACGGTGGAAGGAGAGGGGGAAGGAGAGGGGGCAAGAGAGGGGGAAGGAGGGGGGAAGGAGAAGGGGGAGGAGAGGGTGGAATGGAGATGTGGATTGAGACGGGGAAGGAGACGGAGGGAAGGAGAGGGGTGAAGGAGAGGGCAGAGGAGAGGGGGAAGGAGACGGAGGGAAAGAGAGGGGGAAGGAGAGGGTGGAATGGAGAAGGGAAGGAGAGGGGGAAGGAGAGGGGGAAGGAGAGGGGGAAGGAGAGGGGGGAAGGGGAGGAGTGGGGTGGAGGAGTGGGGGAAAGAATGGAGGGAGGATTGGGGGGAAGGAGTGGGGGGGGGGTTGGAGGGGGGAAAGGAGAAGGGGGAGGAGTGGGGGAGAAGGAGGGAGGGGAGAAGGAGAGAGGGAGGTAATGAGAAAGGGGGATGGAGGGGGATGGAGGAGGGGAAGGACACGGGGAAGGAGGGGGGAAGGAGAGGGGGAAGGAGATGGGGAAGGAGAAGGGGCAAAGGAGAAGGGGAAGGAGTGGGGGGAGGAGTGGGAGGAGGGGAATGAAGGGGAATGAGAGGGGGAAGGAGGGGGAAGGAGCAGGAGAAGGAGAGGGGAGAAGGGGGAGGAAGGTGAGTGGGAAGGAGGGGGGAAGGAGGGAGAAGGAGAGGGGGAGAAGGAGGGGGGGAAGGAGAAGAGATTTAAGGAGAAGGGGTGTAGATGAGGGGAAGGAGACGGGTGGAAGGAGGGGTGTAGGAGAGGGGGCGTGGGTGAAGGGGGAGGAGAGGGTGGAATGGAGAGGGGGAAGGGGAGGGGGGAGGAGAGGGTGGAATGGAGAGGGGGAAGGGGGAGGGGGGAAGGAGAGGGTGGAATGGAGAGGGGGAAGGAGAGGTGGGAGGGGGTGGAAGGAGAAGAGGTAAAAGGGGACAGGGAAGGAGAGGGGGAGGGGTAGAGGAGAGGTGGAGGGGGTGAAGGATGGGTGAGAGGAGAGGGGGCAGGAGAGCGTGGGGGGGGAGGAGAGTTGGTGGGGAGGGAGGAATGAGGGGGAGAGGGAAGGAGAGGGGAGAGGGGGAGGGGGAAGGAGGGGGGAATGAGAGGGTGAGGGTGAAAGGAGAGGGGTCGAAGGAGGAGGGAGGAGGGTGGGGGAAGGAGAGGGAGAGGTGGGGAAGAAGAGTGGGATGGGGAGAAGGGGGAGAAGGGGATGGAGAGGGAGGGGGAAGGAGAGGGGTGGAATGGAAATGAGAGTGGTGAAGGGGAAGGAGAGGGGGAAGGAGGAGGGGGGAAGGAGTGGGGAGGAAGGAGAGGGGGGAAAGCAGAGGGGCGAAGGAGAAGGGGAAAGGAGTCGTGGGGAGGGGGGGAGGAGTGCGAAAGGAGAGGGTGGAATGGAGAGTGGGAAGGAGAGGGGGAAGGAGACGGGGGAAGGGGACGGAGGAAAAAAGAGGGGAAGGAGAGGGGGAAGGAGAGGTGGGAGGAGAGACGGAAGGAGACGGAGGGAAGGAGGGGGGGAGGAGAGGGGGAAGGTGAGGTGGGAGAAGGAGAAGGGGAAGGAGAGGATGGAATGGAGAGGGGGAAGGAGAGGGGGGGAAGAAGGGGGGAAGGAGGGGGGGAGGAGAGGTGGAAAGGAGAGGGGGGAAGAGAGGTGGAAAGGAGAGGGGGAGGAGAGGTGGAAAGGAGAGGGGGAAGGTGAGGGGGGAGGAGAGGGGGAAAGAGAGGGGGAAGGAGGGGGGGAAGGAGAGGGGGAGGAGAGGGTGGAATGGAGATGTGGAATGAGAGGGGGAAGGAGACGGAGGGAAGGAGAGGGGTGAAGGAGAGGGCAGAGGAGAGGGGGAAGGAGATGGAGGGAAAGAGAGGGAGAAGGAGAGGGGGGGAAGGAGAGTGGGAGGAAGGAGAGAGGGGAGGGAGCGGGGAATGAGGGAGTGGGAGATGGGAGGAGAACGAGGGAGGGGGAGGAAAATGGAGGAGGGGAGAAAAATGGGTGAGGGGGAGGAAAATGGGGGAGGTGGAGGGGGAGGAGAATGAGGCAGGGGAGAAGGAGGGGTGAGGAGAATGAGGGAGGGATGAGGGAGGGATGAGGGAGGGGAGAGGGAGAGGGGAGGGGGCGGGGGCAGGAGAATGTGGGAGTGAGGGGGGAAGGAGAATGAGGGAGGGGGGGAAGGAGAATGAGGGAGTGAGGGGGAAGGAGAATGAGGGAGGGAGGGGGGAGGAGAATGAGGGAGGGAGGGGGGAGGAGAATGAGGGAGGGGGAAGGAGAATGAGGGAAGGGGGGGGGACGGAGAATGAGTGAGAGGGAGGGGGAGGGGGCAGGAGAATGAAGGAGAGGGAGAGTGAAGGAGAATGAGGTAGAGGGATGGAGAATGAGGGAGGGTTGCAGGAGAATGAAGGAGGGGAGGAGAATGGGGGAGAGGGAGGGGGAGAGGGAGGGGAGGCGAATGCGGGAGGGGGAGCATGAGGAGAATGGGGGTGGGGGAGGGGAGTGGAGAATGAGGGAGGGGGAAGGAGAAGGAGGGAGAGGGAGGCGGAAGGAAAATGAGGGATGGGGAGGGGGAGGAGAATGAGGGAGTGGGAGGGGGATGGAGAATGAGGGAGGGGAAGGAGAAGGAGGGAGGGGGAAGGAGAAGGAGGGAGGAGGAGGAGGAAGGAGAATGAGGGAGGGGAAGGAGAATGAGGGAGGGGAAGGAGAATGAGGGAGGGGGAGCAGAATGAGGGAGAAGGAGAAGAATGAGGGAGGGAAGGAGAATGAGGGAGGGGGAGGAGAATGAGGGAGGGGGAGGAGAATGAGGGAGGGGGAGGAGAATGAGGGAGGGGGAGGAGAATGGGAGAGAGGGAGGGGGAGGAGAATGGGGGAGAGGGAGGGGGAGGGAGGGGTAGGAGAATGGGGAGGGGGAGAGGGGAGGAGAATGAGGGAGGGGAGAGGGGAGGAGAATGAGGGAGAGGGAGGGGGACAGAATGAGGGAGGGGGCGGAGAATGAGGGAGAGGGAGGAGAATGAGGGAGAGGGAGAGGGTAGGAGAAAAAGTGAGGGGGTGGAGGAAGGAGAATGAGGGAGGGAGAGGGGGATGGAGAATGAGGGAGGGGGAGGGGGAGGAGAATGAGGGAGAGGGAGGTGGAGGGGGAGGAGAATGAGGGAGAGGGAGGTGGAGGGGGAGGAGAATGAGGGAGAGTGGGAAGGGGAGGAGAATGAGGGAGAGAGGGGAGGGGGAAGGAGAATGAGGGAGAGGGAGGGGGAAGGAGAATGGGGGAGAGGGAGGGGAGTGGAGAATGAGGGAGAGGGAGGGGGAGTAGAATGAGAGAGAGGGAGTGGGTGGAGAATGAGAGAGCTGGAGTGGGGAGGCGAATGAGGGAGAGGGAGAAGGAGGGAGAGGGAGAGGGAGGGGAGGGCGAAGGAGAGGGAGGGGGAGGGAGAAGGAGAGGGAGGGAGAGGGAGGGGGAGGGGGATGGGGAGGGGGAGGGAGAGTGAGAGGGATAGGGAGGGGGAGCAGGAGAGGGAGTGGGAGTGGGAGGGGAATGAGGGAAGTGATGAGAATGAGGGAGGAGGAGAGGGAGAGGGGAGGGGAACGAGGCACGGGGAGGAGAATGGGGGAGGATGATGGGGGAGGAGAATGGGGAGAGGGAAGGAGAATGAGAATGAGGGAGGGGGAAGGAGAATGAGGGAGTGGGAGGGGAAAGGAGAATGAGGGAGGGGGAAGGAAAATGAGGGAGAGGGAAGGAGAAAAGGTGAAGGGGAGGAGGAAGGAGAATGAGGGGGAGGGAGGGGAAGGTGAATGAGGGAGGGGAGGAGAATGAGGGAGAGGGAGAGGGGAGGAGAATGAGGGAGAGGGAGGGAGAGGGGAGGAAAATGAGGGAGAGGGAGAATGAAGGAGAATGAGGGAGGGGGAAGGGTCGGAGAATGGGGGAGGGGGAGAGTTGAGGAGAATGTGCAGTGGTGAGGAGAATGGTGGGGGAGAGAGGGGTGAGAAGAATGGGGGAGGGGGAGAGGGAGGGGAGGAGAATGGGGAGGGGGAGGAGAATAAGGGAGGGGGAGAGGGAGGGGTGAGGAGAATGGGGAGGAGAATGAGGGAGGGGAGGTGGAAGGAGAATGAGGGATGAAAGAGAATGAGGGAAGGGGAGGAGAATGAGGGAGGGGGAGGGGGAAAGAGAATGAGGGAGGGGGAGGAGATTGAGGGAGGGGGAGGGGGAATGAGAATGAGAGAGAGGGAGGAGAATGAGGGAGAGGGAAGGAGAATGAGGGAGAGGGAGGAGAATGAGGGAGGGGGAGGGGGAAGGAGAATGAGGGAGGGGGAGGAGATTGAGGGAGGGGGAGGAGAATGGGGGAGGGTTGCAGGAGAATGGAGGGGAGGAGAATGAGGGAGAGGGAGGGGGAGAGGGAGGAGAATGGGGGAGGGGGAGGAGAATGGGGGAGAGGGAGGAGTGGAGAATGGGGGATGGGGAGGGGGAGGGGGAGGAGAATAGGGGAGAGGGAGGTGAGGAGAATGGGGAAGGGGAGGAGAATGGGGGAGGGGGAGGGGGAGAGGGAGGGGAGGATAATGGGGAAGGGGAGGAGAATGGGGGAGGGGGAGGGGGAGAGGGAGGGGAGGAGAATGGGGAAGGGGAGGATAATGGGGGAGGGGGAGGGGGAGGGGGAGGGGGCGAGGGAGGGGAGGAGAATGGGGAAGGGGAGGAGAATGGGGGAGGGGGAGGGGGAGAGGGAGGGGAGGAGAATGGGGGAGGGGGAGAAGAATGGGGGAGGGGAGAGGGGAGGAGAATGAGGGAGTGGGAGGGGGTGGGGTGAGGAGAATGGGGAGGAGAATGAGGGAGGGGGAATGAGAATGAGGGAGAGGGAGGGGGGAGGAGAATGAGGCACAGGTTGGGGGAGGCCGGAGGAGAATGACGGAGAGGGAGGGGGTGGGGCGAAGAATGAGGGAGAGGGAGGGGAAGGGGGGAGGAGAATGAGGGTGAGGGAGGGGAGGGGGATGAGAATGAGGGAGAGGGAGGGGAGGGGAATAAGGGAGAGGGAGGGGAGGGGGATGAGAATGAGGGAGAGGGAGGGGGAGGAGAATGGGGGAGGAGGAGAGGGGAGGAGACTGAGGGCGAGGGTGAGGGAGGGGGGAGAATGACGGAGAGGGAGGGGGAGAAGAATGAGGGAGGAGGAGAGGGGCGGAGGAGGAGGATGAGGGAGAGGGAGGGGGGAGGAGACTGAGGGCGAGGGAGAGGGAGGGGGAGGAGAATGACGGAGAGGGAGGGGGAGAAGAATGAGGGAGAAGGAGTGGGAGGAGAATGAGGTAGGAGGAGATGGGAGGAGGAGGAGGATGAGGGAGAGGGAGGGGGGTGACTGAGGGCGAGGGAGAGGGAGGGGGAGGAGAATGAGGGAGGAGGAGAGGGGGGGAGGAGGAGGAGGAGGAGAGGGGAGGAGGAGGAGGAGGATGAGGGAGAGGGAGGGGGAGGAGACTGAGGGCGAGGGAGAGGGAGGAGAAAGGAGAATGAGGGAGGGGGAAGGAGAATGAGGGGGAGGGAGGGGAAGGAGAATGAAGGGGAGGGATGGGGTGGAGAATGTGGGGGAGGGAGGGGGGGAGAATGAGCGAGAGGGAGAGGAGGACATTAAGGGAGAGGGGGGGAGAGGGAGGGGGGCGGAGAATGAGGGAGAGCGAGGGGGAGGGGAGAGGAGAATCAGGGAGAGGGAGGGGGAGGAGAATGAGGGAGAGGGAGGGGGAGGAGAATGAGGGAGAGGGGGGAGGGGGAGGGAGAGGGAGTGGGGGAGGGAGTGGGGGACGGAGAAGGAGAGGGAGAGGGAGGGAGAGGGAGAGGGAGGGAGAGGGAAGGGGAGAGAGAGGGAGGGAGACGGGGAGAGGGAGGGGGAGGGGGAGGAGAAAGAGTGAAGGGATGAGAATGAGGGAGAGGGAGGGGGAGGAGGAAGCGGAATGAGGGAGGGGGTAGGAGAATGGAGGAGGGGGAGGGGAGGGGGAGGGGGAGGAAAATGGGGAGAGGAAGGGGAGGAGAATGAGGGAGAGGGAGGGGAGGAGAATGAGGGAGAGGGAAGGGGAGGAGATTGGGGGTTGGAGGGGGTGGAGAATGAGGGAGAGGGAGGGGGAAGGAGAATGAGGGGGAGGGAGAATGAAGGAGAATGAGGGAGGGGGAAGGAGAATGAGGGTGAGGGAGAATGGGGGGGAAGGAGAATGAGGAGGAGGGTGAGGGAGAATGAGGGAGAATGAAGGAGAATGAGGGAGGGGGAGGAGAATGAGGGCGAGGGAGAGGGAATGAGGGAGAGGGAGAATGAGGGAGGGAGAGGGAGAATGAGGGAGGGTTGCAGGAGAATGAAGGAGGGGAGGAGAATGGTGGAGGGGGAGGGGTGAGGAGAATGTGGAGTGGTGAGGAGAATGGGGTAGGGGTGAGGAGAATGGGAGAGGGGGAGAGGGAGGGGAGGAGAATGGGGGAGGGGAGGGGAGGAGAATTGGGGAGGGGGAGCAGGAGGAGAATGGGGGTGGGGGTGAGGGAGGGGGAGGGGAGGGGAGAGGGGAGGAGAATTAGGGAGTGTGAGGGGATGGAGAATGAGAGAGGGGGAGGAGAATGGGGGAGGGGGAGAGGGGAGGAGAATGAGGGAGAGGGAGGGGGAGAGGTGAGGCGAATGAGGGAGAGGGAGGGGGAAAGGTGGGGAGAATGGGGAGGAGAATGAGGGAGGGGGAGGAGAATGAGGGAGGGGGAGGGGGAGGGGGAATGAGAATGAGGGAGGGGGAAGGTGAATGAGGGAGGGGGAAGGTGAATGAGGGAGGGGGAAGGAGAATGAGTGGGAGGGAGGGGGAGGAGAATGAGGGAGGGGGAATGAGAATGAGGGAGGGGGATGGAGAATGAGGTAGAGGGAGAGGGATGGAGAATGAGGGAGGGGAGGGGGAGGAGAATGGTGGGGGGAGGGGAGGGGGAGGAGAATGGTGGGGGAGAGGGGGTGAGGAGAATGGGGGAGGGGGAAGGAGAAGGAGGGAGGGGGAAGGAGAAGGAGGGAGGGGGAAGGAGAATGAGGGAGGAGAAAGGAGAATGAGGGAGGGGGAGGAGAATGAGGGAGGGGGAGGAGAATGAGGGGGGAGGAGAATGAGGGGGGAGGAGAATGAGGGAGAGGGAGGAGAATGTGGGAGGGGGAGGGGGAATGAGAATGAGGGAGGGGGAGGAGGAGGGGAGGAGGATGTGGGAGAGGGAGGGTTAGGGGAGGAGAATGAGGGAGAGGGAGAGTGAGGGAGAGGAGGAAGCAGAATGAGGAAGGGGGTAGGAGAATGGAGGAGGCGGAGGGAAATGAGGGAGAGGGAGGGGGAGGAGAATGAAGGAGAGGGAGGGGGAGGAGAATGAGGGAGAGGGAGGGGGAGGAGAATGAGGGAGGGGGAGGAGAATGAGGGGGGAGGAGAATGAGGGGGAGGAGAATGAGGGAGGGGGAGGAGAATGTCGGAGGGGGAGGGGGAATGAGAATGAGGGAGGGGGAGGAGGAGGGGAGGAGGATGTGGGAGAGGGAGGGTTAGGGGAGGAGAATGAGGGAGAGGGAGAGTGAGGGAGAGGAGGAAGCAGAATGAGGAAGGGGGTAGGAGAATGGAGGAGGCGGAGGGAAATGAGGGAGAGGGAGGGGGAGGAGAATGAGGGAGAGGGAGAGGGAGGGGGAGGAGAACGAGGGAGAGGAACAGGAAGGGGAGGAGAATGAGGGAGGGGGAAGGAGAATGAGGGAGAGGGAGGGGAAAGAGAATGAGGGAGAGGGAGGGGAAAGAGAATGAGGGAGAGGGAGGGGGAGGAGAATGAGGGAGAAGGAGGGGGAGGAGAATGAAGGAGAGGGAGGGGGAGGAGAATGAGGGAGAGGGAGGGGGAGGAGAATGAGGGAGGAGGAGAGGGGAGGAGGAGGAGGATGAGGGAGAGGGAGTGTGGAGGAGACTGAGGGCGAGGGAGAGGGAGGGGGAGGAGAATGACGGAGAGGGAGGGGGAGATGAATGAGGGAGAAGGAGTGGGAGGAGAATGAGGGAGAATGAGGGGAAGAGAGAGGGTGAAGGAGAATGAGGGGGAGGGAGAATGAAGGAGAATGAGGGGGAGGGAGAATGAAGGAGAACGAGGGTGAGGGAGGCGAATGAGGGAGTGGGAGAGGGAGGGGAGGAGAATGGGGGAGGGGGAGTACGAGGGGGAGGGTTGAGGAGAATGTGGAGTGGTGAAGCGAATGGGGCAGGGGTGAGGAGAATGGGGTAGGGGTGTGGAGAATGGGGTATGGGTGTGGAGAATGGGGGAGGGGGAGAGAGGGGTGAGGAAAATGGGGGAGGGGGAGAGGGGGGAGGAGAATGGGGGAGGGGGAGAGCGAGGGGAGATGAATGGGGGTGGGGGTGGAGAATGGGGGAGGGGGATAGAGAATGAGGGAGGGGGAAGGAGAAGGAGGGAGGTGGAAGGAAAATGAGGGAGGGGGAGGGGGGAGAAGAATGAGGGTGGGAAGGGGTAAGGAGAATATGGGAGAGGGAGGGGGGGAGTAGAATGGGGGAGGGAGAGGGCGGAGGAGGGAGGGGGAGGAGACTGAGTGAGAGGGATGGGGAGGAGAATGAGTGAGGAGGAGAGGGGAGGGGGAGGAGAATGAGGGAGAGGGAGAGGGGAGTCGAGGAGAATGAGGGAGAGGAGAATGAGAGGGAGGGAGAGGAGAATGAGGGAGAGGGAGTTGGAGGGAGAGGAGAATGAGGGAGAGGGAGTTGGAGGGGGAGGAGAATGAGGGAGAGGGAGTTGGAGGGGGAGGAGAACGAGGGAGAGGGAGGGGAAGGGGAGGAGAATGAGAATGAGGGAGAGGGAGGGGAAAGCAGAATGAGGGAGGGGAAAGGAGAATGAGGGAGGGGGAAGGAGAATGAGGGAGGGGAAAGGAGAATGAGGGAGGGGGAAGGAGAATGAGGGAGGGGGAAGGAGAATGAGGGGGAGGGAGGGGAAGGAGAATGAGGGAGGGGGGAGGAGAATGAGGGAGGGGGAGGCGAATGAGGGAGAGGGAGGAGGAGAATGAAGGAGAGGGAGGGAGAGGGGGAGGAGAATGAGGGAGGGGGAGGGAGAGGGGGAGGAGAATGAGGGAGGGGGAGGCGAATGAGGGAGAGGGAGGAGGAGAATGAAGGAGAGGGAGGGAGAGGGGGAGGAGAATGAGGGAGGGGGAGGGAGAGGGGGAGGAGAATGAGGGAGAGGGGGAGGCGAATGAGGGAGAGGGATGGGGTGGAGAATGAGGGAGGGGGAGGAGAATGGGGGAGGATACATGGGGGGGTAGAATGAGGGAGCGGGAGGGGCAGGTGGGTAGGAGAATGAGGGAGACGGAGAGGGAGGGGAGGAGAATGAGGGAGGGGGAGGCGAATGAGGGAGTGGGTGAGGGTGAGGGAGAGGGAGGGAGAGGGAGAGGGAGAGGGAGAGGGAGAGGGAGAGGGAGGGAGAGGGAGAGGGAGAGGGAGAGGGAGAGGGAGGGAGAGGGAGATGGAGAGGGAGGGAGAGGGAGAGGGAGGGAGAGGGAGAGGGAGAGGGACGGGGAGGGAAAGGGAGGGGGAGGGGGAGGGGGAGGGAGAGGGGGATGGGGAGGGGGATGGAGAAAGAGGGAGAGGGAGCAGGAAGAAGAATGAGGGGGCGGGAGGGGGAGGGGAGGAGAATGAGGGGGAGGGAGGGAGAGGGGGAGGAGAATGAGGGAAACGGAGAGGGAGGGGGGAGGAGAATGAGGGAGAGGGAGGGAGAGGAGAGGGAGGGGCAGGGGGAGGGAGAGGGAGGGAGAGGGAGGGAGAGGGAGAGGGACGGGGAGGGAGAGGGAGAGGGAGAGGGAGAGGGAGAGGGAAGGGGAGGGGGAGGGAGAGGGAGAGGGAGAGGGAGAGGGAAGAGGAGGGGGAGGGAGAGGGAGAGGGAGAGGGAGAGGGAGGGGGAGGTGAATGAGGGAGGGGGAGGGAGAGGGGGAGGAGAATGAGGGAGGGGGAGGGAGAGGGAGGGGGAGGTGAATGAGGGAGGGGGAGGGAGAGGGGGAGGCGAATGAGGGAGAAGGAGTGGGAGGGGGAGGGAGAGGGAGGGGGACGGGGAGGGAGAGGGAGAGGGAGAGGGAGGGAGAGGGAGGGGGACGGGGAGGGAGAGGGAGCGGGAGAGGGAGAGGGAGTGGGAGGGAGAGGGAGGGGGACGGGGAGGGGGAGGGAGAGGGAGAGGGAGAGGGGAGGGGGATGGAGAGGGAGGTAGAGGGGGAGGAGAATGAGGGAGGGGGAGGCGAATGAGGGAGAGGGAGAGGGAGGTAGAGGGGGAGGAGAATGAGGGAGGGGGAGGCGAATGAGGGAGAGGGAGAGGGAGGGAGAGGGGGAGGAGAATGAGGGAGGAGAGGCGAATGAGGGAGAGGGAGAGGGAGGGAGAGGGAGAGGGAGGGAGAGGGAGGGAGAGGGAAAGGGAGAGGGAGGGAGAGGGAGGGAGAGGGACGGGGAGGGAGAGGGAGGGGGAGGGAGAGGGAGAGGGAGGGAGAGGGAGAGGGAGAGGGAGAGGGAGAGGGAGAGGGAGAGGGGAAGGGGGAGGGGGAGGGGGAAGGGAGTAGAATGAGGGAGAGGGTAGGAGAATGAGGGAGAGGGAGGGGAAAGGAGAATGAGGGGAGGAGGGGGAAGAAGAATGTGGGGGTGGGAGGGGAAGAGGGAGGAGAATGAGGGGGGGAGGGAGAGGGAGGGGGAGGCGAATGAGGGAGAGGGAGAGGGAGGGAGAGGGACGGTGCTTGGGGAGGGAGAGGGAGGGGGAGGGAGAGGGAGAGGGAGCGGGAGGGAGAGGGAGGGAGAGGGAGAGGTAGAGGGAGAGGGGAAGGGGGATGGGGAGGGGGAGGGGAGTAGAATGAGGGAGAGGGAGGGGTAGGAGAATGAGGGAGCGGGGAGGAGAATGAGGGAGAGGGAGGGGAAAGGAGAATGAGGGGAGGAGGGGGAAGAAGAATGAGGGGGCGGGAGGGGAAGAGGGAGGAGAATGAGGGGGGGAGGGAGAGGGAGGGGGAGGCGAATGAGGGAGAGGGAGAGGGAAGTGAGGAGAATGAGGGAGAGGAAGGGGTTGGAGAATGAGGGAGAGGGAGGGGGAGGAGAAAGTGGGAGGGGGAGGCGAATGAGGGAGAGGGAGGGGAGGCGAATGAGGGAGAGGGAGGGGAGGAGAATGAGGGAGAGGGAGAGGAGAGGGGAGGAGAACGAGAAAGAGGGAGGGGGAGGAGAATGAGCGAGAGGTAGAGGGAGAGGGAGAGGAGGACATTAAGGGAGGGGGAGAGGGAAGGGGGCGGAGAATGAGAGAGAGGTTGGGGGAGGGTGGAGGAGAATGACAGAGAGGGAGGGGGAGGGAACGGAGAGGGAGGGGGGTGGGGGCGAAGAATGAGCAAGAGGGAGGGGAAGGGGAGGAGAATGAGGGAGAGGGAGGGGAGGGGGAGGAGAATGAGCGAGAGCGAGGGGAAGGGGGAGGAGAATGAGTGAGAGGGAGGGGGAAGGAGAATGAGGGATGGGGGAGAATGAGGTAGGGGGAGAAGGGAGGAGAATGGGTTTGGGGAGAGGGGAGGAGAATGAGGGAGGGGGAAGGGTGAGGAGAATGTGGGAGAGGGAGGGGCAGGAGAATGGGGAGGGGGGGGGAGGATAATGGGTGAGGAAGAGGGCGGAGGAGGGAGGGGGAGGAGAATGAGGGAGAGGGAGGGAGAGGGGGAGGAGAATGGAGAGGGAGGTAGAGGGGGAGGAGAATGAGGGAGGGGGAGGCGAATGAGGGAGGGAGAGGGGGAGGGAGAGGGACGGGGAGGGAGAGGGGGGAGGGAGAGGGAGGGAGAGGGACGGGGAGGGAGAGGGGGGAGGGGGAGGGAGAGGGAGGCAGAGGAAGAGGGAGAGGGAGAGGGGGAGGAGAATGAGGGAGGGGGAGGCGAAGGAGGGAGAGGGAGGGAGAGGGAGGGAGAGGGAGGGGGAGGGAGGGAGAGGGACGGGGAGGGAGGGGGGGGAGGGGAGGGAGAGGGAGAGGGAGGGGGAGGGAGAGGGAGGGTGAGGGAGAGGGAAAGGGAGAGGAAGGGAGAGGGAGGGAGAGGGAGGGAGAGGGACGGGGAGGGAGGGGGGAGGAGAGGGAGGGGGAGGGAGAGGGAGGCAGAGGGAGAGGGAGAGGGGGAGGAGAATGAGGGAGGGGGAGGCGAATGAGGGAGAGGGAGAGGGAGAGGGAGGGAGAGGGAGGGGGAGGGAGAGGGAGGGAGCTGGAGGGGAGAGGGAGAGGGGGAGGGGGAGGGGAGTAGAATGAGGGAGAGGGAGGGGGTAGGAGAATGAGGGAGCTGGAGGGGGAGAGGGAGGAGAATGAGGGGGGAGGGAGAGGGAGGGGGAGGCGAATGAGGGAGAGGGAGGGGAGGAGAATGAGGGAGAGGGAGGTGGTGGAGAATGAGGGAGAGGGAGGGGAGGCAAATGAGGGAGAGGGAGAGGGAGGGAGAGGTACGGTGCAGGGGGAGGGAGAGGGAGGTGGAGGTGGGAAGGGGGAGGGGGAGGAGAATGAGGGAGAGGGAGAGGAGAGGGGGAGGAAAACGAGAAAGAGGGAGGGGGAGGAGAATGAGCGAGAGGGAGAGGGAGAGGGAGAGAAGGACTTTAAGGGAGGGGGAGAGGGAAGGGGGCGGAGAATGAGGGAGAGGTTGGGGGAGGGCGGAGGAGAATGACAGAGAGGGAGGGGGAGGGAACGGAGAGGGAGGGGGTGGGGGCGAAGAATGAGCAAGAGGGAGGGGAAGGGGGAGGAGAATGAGGGAGAGTGAGAGGGAGGGGGACGAGGAAGCGGAATGAGGGAGGGGGGAGGAGAATAGGGAGGGGGAGGGTGGATTAAAATGGGGAGAGGGAGGGGAGGAGAATGAGGGAGGGGAGGGGGAAGGAGAATGAGGGATGGGGAGAATGAGGTAGGGGGAGAATGAGGTAGGGGGAGAAGGGAGGAGAATGGGTGTGGGGAGAGGGGAGGAGAATGAGGGAGGGGGAGGGGTGAGGAGAATGGGGAGGAGAATGAGGGATGAAAGAGAATGTGGGAGGGGGAGGAGAATGAGGGAGGGGGAAGGTGAATGAGGGAGGGGAAGTAGAATGAGGGAGGGGGAGGGGGAAGGAGAATGAGAGAGGGGGAAGGGTAAGGAGAATGTGGGAGAGGGAGGGGCAGGAGAATGGGGAGGGGGAGGGGGGAGGATAATGGGTGAGGAAGAGGGCGGAGGAGGGAGGGGGAGGAGAATGAGGGAGAGGGAGAGGGGAGTCGAGGAGAATGAGGGAGAGGAGAATGAGAGGGAGGGAGAGGAGAATGAGGGAGAGGGAGTTGGAGGGGAGGAGAATGAGGGAGAGGGAGTTGGAGGGGGGAGGAGTACGAGGGAGAGGGAGGGGAGGGGAGGAGAATGAGGGAGATGGAGGGGGAAGGAGAATGAGGGAGAGGGAGGGGAAGGTGAATGAGGGGAAGTGAGGGGAAGGTGAATGAGGGAGAGGGAGAGAGAGGGGAAGGAGAATGAGGGGAGGGAGGGGAAGGAGAATGAGGGGGAGGGAGAGGAAGGAGAATGAGGGAGAGGGAGAGGGAGGGGGAGGAGAATGAGGGAGACGGAGAGGGAGGGAGAGGGACGGGGAGGGAGGGGGAGAGGGAGAGGGGGAGGGGGAGGGGAGTAGAATGAGGGAGAGGGAGGGGGATGGAGAATGAGGGAGAGGGAGGGGGTAGGAGAATGAGGGAGCAGGTAGGAGAATGAGGGAGAGGAAGGGGTAAGGAGAATGAGGGGAGGAGGGGGAAGAAGAATGAGAGGGCGGGAGTGAGAGGTGGGTAGGAGAATGAGGGAGAGGGAGGGGGAGGGGGAGGAGAATGAGGGGGAGGGAGAGGGAGGGGGAGGAGAATGAGGGAGAGGGAGGGGGTGGAAAATGAGGGAGAGGGAGGGGGAGGAGAAAGTGGGAGGGGGAGGCAAATGAGGGAGAGGGAGGGGACGCGAATGAGGGAGAGGGAGAGGGAGAGGGAGGGAGAGGGACGGTGGAGGGAGAGGGAGGGGGGACGGTGGAGGGAGAGGGAGGGGGAGGGGGAGGGGCGGGGAGGGGGAGGGGCGGGGAGGGGGAGGAGGAGGGAGAGGGAGGGGGGAGGGAGAGGGAGGGGGAGGAGAATGAGAAAGAGGGAGGGGGAGGAGAATGAGCGAGAGGGAGAGGGAGAGGGAGAGGAGGACATTAAGGGAGGGGGAGAGGGAAGGGGGCGGAGAATGAGGGAGAGGTTGGGGGAGGGCAGAGGAGAATGACAGAGAGGGAGGGGGAGGGAACGGAGAGGGAAGGGGTGGGGGCGAAGAATGAGCGAGAGGGAGGGGAAGGGGAGGAGAATGAGTGAGAGGGAGAGGGAGGGGGAGGAGGAAGCGGAATGAGGGAGGGGATAGGAGAATGGAGGAGGGGGAGGGGAGGAGAATGGGGGAGGGGGAGGAGGAAGGAGAAGGAGGGAGGGGGAAGGAGAATGAGGGAGGAGGAGGAGGAAGGAGAATGAGGGAGGGGGAAGGTGAATGAGGGATGAGGAGGAGAAGGAGGGAGGGGGAAGGAGAATGAGGGAGGGGGAGTGGGAGGAGAATGGGGAGGGTGAGGGGGAGGAGGAGGAGAAGGAGGGAGGGGGAAGAAGAATGAGGGAGGAGGAGGAGGAAGGAGAATGAGGGAGGGGGAAGGTGAATGAGGGAGGGAGAGGAGAATGAGGGAGGGGGAGGAGAATGAGGGGGGGGAGTGGGAGGAGAATGGGGAGGGTGAGGGGGAGGAGGAGGAGAAGGAGGGAGGGTGAAGAAGAATGGGGGAGGAGGAGGAGGAAGGAGAATGAGGGAGGGGGAAGGTGAATGAGGGAGGGGGAGGAGAATGAGGGAGGGGGAGAGGGGAGGAGAATGGGGGTGGGGAGAGGGAAGGAGAATGAGGGAGGAGGAGGAGGAAGGAGAATGAGGGGGGAGGAGAATGTGTGAGGGGGGAGGGAAGGAGAATGAGGGAGGGGAGAGAAGAATGAAGGAGGTTTGGAGAATGGAGCAGGGGGAGGGGAAGGGGGAGGGGGAGGGGGAAGGGGAGTGGAAGGGGGAGGAGGAAGGGGAGTGGAACGGGGAGGAGAAGGGGGAGGGGGAGAGGGCGGGGAAGGGGGAGGGTGAAGGGGAGGAGAAGGGGGAGGCGAAAGGGGGGAGAAGAGGTGGAAGGGGTGGAAGGGGGGGAAGGGGGGGAAGGGGAGGGGGGAGGGGAGGAGAATGGGGGGAGCGGGGAGGGGGAAGGGGAGGGGGAAGGTGAGAGGGGAGGGGGAAGGTGAGGGGGGAGGTGAGAGGGGAGGGGGAAGGTGAGGGGGGAGGGGGAAGGTGAGGGGGGAGGGGGAAGGTGAGGGGGGAGGGGGGAGGGGGAAGGTGAGGGGGGAGGGGGGAGGGGGGAGGTGAGGGGGGAGGGGGGAGGGGGAAGGTGAGGGGGGAGGGGGGAGGGGGAAGGTGAGGGGGGAGGGGGGAGGGGGAAGGGGAGGGGAAGGGGGGAGGGGGCAGGGGAACGGGAGAGAAAGGGGGAAGGGAAGGGGGAGGGGAAGGGGGAAGGGAGGGAGGGTGGAAGGGGGGAAGGGAGGGAGGGTGGAAGTGGGAAGGGAGGGAGGGTGGAAGGGGAGAGGGAGGGTAGCAGGGGAGAGGGAGGGTGGAAGGGGAGAGGGAGGGTGGAAGGGGAGAGGGAGGGTGGAAGGGGGGAGGGAGGGAGGGAGGGTGGAAGGGGGGAGGGAGGGTGGGAGGGTGGAAGGGGGGAGGGAGGGTGGGAGGGTGGAAGGGGGAGGGGGAGGGAGGGAGGGAGGGAGGCAGAGGGGAAGGGGGGAGAGTGGAAGGGGGAGGAGGGGGAGAGGTGGCGGAGAAGGTGGAGGGTGAAGGGGAGGAGAAGGGGGGGAAGGGAAGGGGGGGGAAGGGAAGGGGAGAGGGGGAAGGGGGGGAAGGGAAGGGGAGAGGGGGAAGGGGAGGGGAGGAGAATGGGGGAGGGCTAGGGGAGGAGAATGGGGGGGAGGGGGAGAGGAGGAGAATGGGGAGGGGGAGGGGAGGAGAATGGGGAGGGGGAGGGGAGAATAATGGGGTGGGGGAGGGGGAGAAGAATGGGGGAAGGGCAGGGGGAGGGAAATGAGGGAGTGGGAGAGGGGAGGAGAATGTGGGAGGGGGAAGGAGAATGTGGGAGGTGGAGGAAAATGGGGGAGGGGGAGGGAAATGGGGGAGGCGTAGGGGTGGAGGAGAATGAGGGAAGTGGAGGGGAGGGGGACATTAAGGGAGAGGGGAGGAGAATGAGGGAGAGGGAGAGGGAGGTGGGAGGAGAATGAGGGAGGGAGAGGGGGAGGAGAATGATGGAGAGGGAGAATGCAGGAGAATGAGGGAGGGGGAGTGGGAGAGGGATGGAGAATGAGGGAGAGGGAGAGGGAGGGGGAGGAGAATGGGGGAGGGGGAGGCTGGAGGAGAATGAGGGAGCGGGGAGGAGAATGAGGGAGGGGAGGGGAAAGGAGAATGAGGGAGGGGGAGGAGAATGGGAGAGGGGGAAGTAGAATGAGGGAGAGAGAGGGGGAAGGAGAATGGGGGGAGGGAGGGGAAGGAGAATGAGGGGGGTGGGAGGGGAAGGTGGGTAGGAGAATGAGGGAGAAGGAGGGGAAAGGGAGGAGAATGAGGGAGAGGGAGGGGGAGGAGAATGAGAGAGCTGGAGTGGGGAGGCGAATGAGGGAGAGGGAGAGGGGGGAGGGGGAGAGGGGACGGGGGAGGAGGGAAAGGGGGGGAGGGAGTGGGGAAGGGAGAGGGAGGGAGAGGGAGGGGGAGGGAGGCGGAGGGAGAGGGATGGGGACGGGAGAGGGAGGGGGATGGGAGGGAGAGGGCGAGGGAGGGGGAGGAGAATGAGGGAAGGGATGAGAATGAGGGAGGGGGATGGGGCAGAGAATGAGGGAGAGGGAGGGGGAGAGGGAGAGGGAGAGGAGGACATTAAGGGAGAGCGAGGGGGAGGGGAGAGGAGAATGAGGGAGAGGGAGGGGGAGGAGAATGAGGGAGAGGGAGTGGGAGGAGAATGAGGGAGCTGGAGTAGGGAGGAGAATGAGGGAGAGGGATGGGAGGGAGAGGGAGGGAGAGGGAGAGGGAGGGGGAGGGAGAGGGAGAGCGAGGCGGAGGGAGAGGGAGGGGGACGGGGAGAGGGAGGGGGAGAGGGAGGGGGAGGGGGAGGGTGAGGAGAATGAGGGAAGGGATGAGAATGAGGGAGAGGGAGAGGGAGGAGGAACCGGAATGAGGGAGGGGGTAGGAGAATAGGGAGGGGGAGGGTGAGGAAAATGGGGAGGGTGGAGGAGGAAGGAGAATGAGGGAGCGGGAACGAGAATGAGGGAGAGGAAGGAGAATGAGGGAGGGGGAGAATGAGGGAGGGAGAGGCAGAATGAGGGAGGGGGAGAAGAATGAGGGAGGGGGAGGATGGAGAGGAGAATGAGAGAGAGGGAGGGGGGAGGAGAATGAGGGAGAGGGAGGGGGAGGTGGGAGGAGAATGCGGGAGAGGGGGGAGGGGGAGGAGAATGAGGGTGAGGGAGAGTGAGGGGGAGGACATTAAGGGAGAGGGAAAGGGAGAGGGAGGGGGAGGAGAATGAGGGAGAGGGAGGGAGAGCGGGAGGATAATGAGGGAGGGGGAGGAGAATGAGGGAGAGGGAGAGGGAGGGAGAGGGAGAGAGAGAGGGAGGGAGAGGGGGAGGGAGAGGGAGGGGAGGGGGAGGGGGAGGGGGAGGGGGAGAGGGAGAGGGAGAGGGAGGAGAATGAGGGAGGGGGAGGGGGAGGAGAATGAGGGAGAGGGAGGGGGTTGGAGAATGTGGGAGAGGGAGAGGAGAATGGGGGAGAGGGAGGGAGATGGAGAATGAGGGAGGGGAGGAGGAAGGAGAATAAGGGAGGGGGAAGGAGAATGAGGGAGGTGGAGGGGGAGGAGAATAGGGAGGGGGAGGGGGTAGGAAAATGGGGAGAGGAGGGGGCGGAGAATGAGGGAGAGGGAGGGGGAGGAGAATGAGGGAGAGGGAGTGGGAGGAAAATGGGGAGGGTGGAGGAGGAAAGAGAATGAGGGAGGGGGAAGGAAGGAGAAGGAGGGAGCAGGAAGGAGAATGAGGGAGGGGGGAGGGGGAGGAGAATGAGGGAGAGGGAGGGGGAGGAGAATGAGGGAGAGGGAGGGGGAGGAGAATGAGGGAGGGGGAGGAGAATGCGGGAGGGTTGCAGGAGAAGGAAGGAGGGGAGAATAATGGGGAGAGGGAGGGGGAGGGTTGAGGAGAATGTGCAGTGGTGAGGAGAATGGGGGGGAGATAGGGGCGGGGAGAATGGGGGAGGGGGAGAGGGAGGGGAGGAGAATGTGGGAGGGGGAGCAGGAGGAGAATGGGGCTGGGGCTGGGGGAGGGGAAGGGAGAGGGGAGGAGAATTAGGGAGGGGGAAGGAGAAGGAGGGAGGGGGAAGGAGAAGGAGGGAGGAGGAGGAGGAAGGAGAATGTGGGAGGGGGAGGAGAATGAGGGAGGGGGAGGAGAATGAGGGAGAGGGAGGGGGAAGGAGAATGAGGGAGGGGGAAGGAGAATGAGGGAGGGGGAGGGGGAGGGGAGGGGGAAGGAGAATCAGGGAGGGGGAGGGTGAGGGGGAGGGGAGGGAGAATAAGGGAGGGGGAGGGGAGGGGGAGGGAGAATGAGGTAGGGGGAAGGAGAATGAGGAAAGGGGAGGAGAATGTGGGAGGGGGAGGAGAATGAGGGAGGGTTGCAGGAGAATGAAGGAGGGGAGGAGAATGGGGGAGAGGGAGGGAGAGGGGGAGGAGAATGGGGGAGGGGGAGGGTTGAGGAGGATGTGCAGTGGTGGGGAGAATGGGGTAGGGGTGAGGAGAATGGGGGGGGAGATAGGGGTGGGGAGAATGGGGGAGGGGAAGAGGGGGGTGAGGAGAATGGGGGAGGGGGAGAGGGAGGGGAGGAGAATGGGGGAGGGGGAGCAGGAGGAGAATGGGGGTGGGGGTGGGGGTGGGGGTGGGGGAGGGGAGGGGAGAGGGGAGGAGAATTAGGGAGGGGGAAGGAGAAGGAGGGAGGGGGAAGGAGAATGAGGGAGAGGGGAGGAGAATGGGGAGGAGAATGAGGGAGGGGGAGGAGAATGAGGTGGGGGAAGGAGAATGAGGAAAGGGGAGGAGAATGTGGGAGGGGAAGGAGAATGAGGAAGGGGAGGGGAGGGGAGGGGAGGGGGAAGGAGAATGAGGGAGGGCGAGGGGAGGGGGAAGGAGAATGAGGGAGGGGGAGGGGAGAGGGAAGGAGAATGAGGGAGGGGGAGGGAGAATGAGGGAGGGGAGGGGAGGGGGGAAGGAGAATTAGGGAGGGGAGGGAGAATGAGGGAAGGGAGGGAGAATGAGGGAGGGGGAGGGAGAATGAGGGAGGGGGAGGGGAGGGGGAAGGAGAATGAGGGAGGGGAGGGGAGTGGGAAGGAGAATGAGGGAGGGGGAGGGGAGGGGAGGGCGAAGGAGAATGAGGGAGGGGGAGGGAGAATGAGGGAGGGGAGGGAGAATGAGGGAGAGGGAGTTGAGGGGCAGGGAGAATGAGGGAGGGGGAAGGAGAATGAGGGAGAGGGAAGGGGAAAGGAGAATGAGGGAGGGGGAAGGGGAAAGGAGAATGAGGGAGGAGGAAGGAGAATGAGGGGGAGGGAGGGGAAGGAGAATGAGGGGGAGGGAGGGGAATGAGGGGGAGGGAGGGGAAGGAGAGTGAGGGGGAGGGAGGGGGAGGGGGAAGGAGAATGAGGGAGAGGGAGGGGGGGAGGATAATGAGGGAGAGGGAGGGGGAGAATGAGGGAGAGGGAGCGGGAGGGGGGAGGAGAATGAGTGGGGGGGAGACGGAGGGGGGAGGAGAATGAGGGAGAGGGAGGAGAATGATGGAGAGGGATGGGGAGGAGAATGAGGGAGAGGGAGGGGGAGGGGGAGGAGAATGAGGGAGAGGGAGGGGGAGGGGGAGGAGAATGAGGGAGCGGGGAGGAGAATGAGGGAGAGGGAGGGGATGGAGAATGAGGGAGAGGGAGAGGAGAATGAGGGAGAGGGAGGGGAATGGAGAATGAGGGAGAGGGAGGAGGAAGGAGAATGAGGGAGAGGGAGAGGGGGAGGGTGAGGAGAATGTGAAAGAGGGAGGGGGTGGGTGTCGATAATGAGGGACAGGGAGGGGAGGGGGAGGAAAATGTGTGAGGGGGAGAGGGAAGGAGAATGAGGGAGGGGGGAGAAGAATGAAGGAGGTTTGGAGAATTGAGGAGGGGTAGGGGAAGGGGGAGGGGGAGGGGGAGGGGGAAGGGGAGGGGGAGGGGGAAGGGGAGGGGAAAGGGGAGGGGAAGGGGGAGGAGAAGGGGGAGGGGGAAGGGGGAGGAGAAGGGGGAGGGGGAATGGGAGGGGAAGGGGAGGGAGAAGGGGGAGGGTGAGGGTGAAGGAGAATGAGGGGGTGGGAGAATGAGGGAGTGGGAGAGGGAGGAGAATGGGGGAGGGGAGGGGAGGAGAATGGGGGAGGGGAGGGGAGGAGAATGGGGGAGGGGAGGGGAGGGGGGGAGAATGGGGGAGGGGAGGGGAGGGGGAGAATGGGGGAGGGGAGGGGGGAGAATGGGGGAGGGGAGGGGGGAGATGGGGAGGGGAGGGGGGGGAGAATGGGGAGGGGGGGAGGGGGGAGAATGGGGGAGGGGACGGGGGGAGAATGGGGGAGGGGGGAGGGTTGAGGAGAATGTGGAGTGGTGAGGGGAATGGGGAGGGGGAGAGAGGGGTGAGGAGAATGGGGGAGGGGAAGAGGGAGGTGAGGAGAATGGGGGAGGGGGAGAGGGAGGGGAGGAGAATGGGGGTGGGGGTGGAGAATGGGGGAGGGGAGCAGGAGGAGAATGGGGGTGGGGGAGGGGGAGTGGAGTGGAGAGGGGAGGAGAATGAGGGAGTGTGAGGGGATGGAGATGATGGAGGGGGATGGAGAATGAGGGAGGGGGATGGAGAATGAGGGAGGTGGAGGGGGAAGGAGAATGAGGGAGGGGGAGGGGGAAGGAGAATGAGGGAGGGGGAGGGGTAAGGAGAATGAGGGAGGGGAGGGAGAGGAGAATGTGGGAGAGGGAGAGGCAGGAGAATGGGGGAGAGAGGGGGAGGAGGGAGGGGAAGGAGAATGAGTGAGAGGGAGTGGGAGGAGAATGAGGGAGTAGGAGAGGGGAGGGGGAGGTGACTGAGGGAGGAGGAGAGGGGAGGGGGAGGTGAATGAGGGAGAGGGAGTTGGAGGGGGAAGGAGAATGAGGGAGGGGGAGGAGGAAGGAGAATGAGGGAGGGGGAGGAGGAAGGAGAATGAGGGAGGGGGAAGGAGAATGAGGGAGGGGAGGAGAATGAGGGAGAGAGGGGGGGGAAGGAGAATGAGGGGGAGGGAAAGGAGAATGAAGGGGAGGGAGGGGAAGGAGAAAGAGGGGAAGGGAGGGGAAGGAGAAAGAGGGGGAGGGAGGGGAAGGCGAATGAGGGAGGGGAGGAGAATGAGGGAGAGGGAGGGGGAATATTGGGGGGTAGAATGAGGGGGTGGGAGAGGAAGGTGGGTTGGAGAATGAGTGAGAGGGAGGGGGAGGGGGAGGGGGAGGAGAATGAGTGAGAGGGAGAGGGAGGGGGAGGAGAATGAAGGAGAGGGAGGGAGAGGGGGATGAAAATGAGGGAGGGGGAGGTGAATGAGGGAGAGGGAGAGGGAGGGAGAGGGAGAGGGAGAGGGAGAGGGACGGTGAGGGAGAGGGAGGGAGGGGGACGGGGAGGGGGAGGGAGAGGGAGGGGGAGGAGAATGAGGGAGAGGGAGGGAGAGGGGGAGGAGAATGAAGGAGAGGGAGGGAGAGGGGGAGGAAATGAGGGAGGGGGCGGTGAATGAGGGAGAGGGAGAGGGAGGGAGAGGGAGAGGGACGGGGAGGGAGAGGGAGGGGGAGGGGGAGGGAGAGGGAGGGGGACGGGGAAGGGGAGGGAGAGGGAGGGAGAAGGAGAATGGGGGGAGGGGGAGGGGGAAGGAGAATGAGGGAGAGGGAGGGTGGAGGAGGAAGGAGAATGAGGGAGAGGGAGGGGGAAGGAGAATGAGGGAGAGGGAGGGGGAAGGAGAATGAGGGAGGGTGAGGGGGAAGGAGAATGGGGGGAGGGAGGGGGAAGGAGAATGAGGGAGAGGGAGGGGGAGGAGAAAGTGTGAGGGGGAGGCGAATGAGGGAGAGGGAGGGGGAGGCGAATGAGGGAGAGGGAGGGGGAGGGAGAGGGAGGGAGAGGGAGGGGGAGGGAGAGGGAGGGAGAGGGAGGGGGAGGGGGAGGGGGAGGAGAATGAGGGAAGTGATGAGAATGAGGGAGGGGGAGGGGGAGCGGCGGAGGAGAAAGAGGGAGTGGTAGGGGGATGGAGAATGAGTGAGGGGGAGGAGAATAAGGGAGGGAGGGAGAGGGGGAGGCGAATGAGGGAGAGCGAGAGGGAGAGGGAGGGTGAGGGTGGGGGGAGGGGGAGGGGCAGGGAGAGGGAGAGGGAGGAGAATGAGGGAGGTGGCGGGGGAGCGGGGAGGAGAATGGGGGAGAGGGAGGGGGATGGAGAATGAGTGAGAGGGAGAGGGAGAAGAGGACATTGAGGGAGAGGGAGGGGGAGAATGAGGCACAGGTTGGGGGAGGGCGGAGGAGAATGACGGAGAGGGAGGGGGTGGGACGGAGAGGGAGGGGTGGGGTCGAAGAATGAGGGAGAGGGAGGGGAAGGGGGGAGGAGAATGAGGGAGATCGAAGGGGAGGGGAGAGGAGAATGAGGGAGAGGGAGGGGGAGGAGAATGGGGAGGGTGGAGGAGGAAGGAGAATGGGGGAGGGTGGAGGAGGAAGGAGAATGAGGGAGGGGGAGGGATAAGGAGAATGAGGGAGGGGAGGGGGAGGAGAAAGGGGAGGTGGAGGGTGAGGGGAGGAGAATGGGGAGGGGAGGGAGGGTTGGGATAATGAGGGAGAAGGAGTGGGAGAAGAATGAGGGAGAAGGAGAGGAAGAGAGAGGGTGAAGGAGAATGAGGGGGAGGGAGAATGAAGGAGAATGAGGGTGGGGAGGAGAATGAAGGAGTGGGAGAGGGATGGAGAATGAGGGAGGGGGAGAGGGAGGAGAATGGGGGAGGGGAGGGGGAGAATGGGGGAGGGGAGGGGGAGAATGGGGGAGGGGGGGAGGGTTGAGGAGAATGTGGAGTGGTGAGGAGAATGGGGGAGGGGTGAGGAGAATGGGGGAGGGGGAGAGAGGGGTGAGGAGAATGGGGGAGGGGGAGAGGGGGGTGAGGAGAATGGGGGTAGGGTGGAGAATGGGGGAGGGGAAGCAGGAGGAGAATGGCGGTGGGGGAGTGGAGTAGAGAGGGGAGGAGAATGTGGTAGTGTGAGGGGATGGAGAATGAGGGAGGGGGAAGGAAAATGAGGGAGTGGGAGGGGGAAGGGGAATGAGGGAGGGGAGGGGTAAGGAGAATGAGGGAGGGGGAGGGGCAGGAGAATGGGGAGGGGAGGGGGGAGGAGAATGCGGGAGAGGGAGTTGGAGGGGGGAGAAGAATGAGGGAGAGGGAGTTGGAGGGGGAGGGAGAACGAGGGAGAGGGAGGGGAAGGGGAAGAGAATGAGGGAGGGTGAAGGAGAATGAGGGAGGGGGATGGAGAATGAGGGAGAGGGGAGGAGAATGAGAATGAGGGAGGGGGAAGGAGAATGAGGGAGGGGTAGGAGAATGAGGGAGAGGGATGGAGAATGAGAATGAGGGAGGGGGAAGAGAAGGGAGAATGTGGAGGGGGAGGAGAATGAGGGAGAGAGGGGGGAAGGAGAATGAGGGGGAGAGGAAGGAGAATGAGGGGGAGGGAGGGGAAGGAGAAAGAGGGGCAGGGAGGGGAAGCAGAATGAGCCGGGCATGAGGGAAGGTGAATGAGGGAGGGGGAGAGGGGAGGAGAATGAGGGAGGAGGAGGAGGAGGAAGGAGAATGAGGGAGGGGGAGGAGAATGGGGGAGGGAGGAGAATGAGGGAGGGGAGGGCGGAGGAAAATGGGGAGAGGGAGGGGAGGAGAATGAGGGAGAGGAAGGGGAAGGAGAATGAGGGAGGGGGAGGGGGAAGGAGAATGAGGGAGGGGAGAGGGGAGGAGAATGAGGGAGGAGGAGGAGGAAGGAGAATGAGGTAGGGGGAGGAGAATGAGGGAGGGAGGAGAATGGGGGAGGGATAGAGGGGAGGAGAATAAGGGAGGGGGAGGGAGAATGAGGGAGGGGGGAAGAGAATGAGGGAGGGGGTAGGAGATGAGGGAGAGGGATGGAGAATGAGGGAGAGGGGAGGAGAATGAGAATGAGGAGGGGGAAGGAGAATGAGGGAGGGGTAGGAGAATGAGGGAGAGGGATGGAGGATGAGAATGAGGGAGGGGGAAGGAGAAAGGAGAATGTGGGAGGGGGAGGAGAATGAGGGAGAGGGGGGGAAGGAGAATGAGGGGGGAGGGAGGGAAGGGAAAGAGGGGCAGGGAGGGGAAGGAGAATGAGGGGGAGTGAGGGAAGGTGAATGAGGGAGGGGGAGAGGGGAGGAGAATGAGGGAGGAGGAGGAGAATGGGGGAGGGGGAGGAGAATGGGGAGGGAGGAGAATGAGGGAGGGGAGGGCGGAGGAAAATGGGGAGAGGGAGGGGAGGAGAATGAGGGAGAGGAAGGGGAAGGAGAATGAGGGAGGGGGGAGAGGGGAGGAGAATGAGGGAGGAGGAGGAAGGAGAATGAGGGAGGGGGGAGGAGAATGAGGAGGGAGGAGAATGGGGGAGGGATAGAGGGGAGGAGAATGAGGGAGGGGGAGGGAGAATGAGGGAGGGGGAAGGATAATGAGGGAGGGGAAGGAGAATGAGGGAGGGGGAAGGAGAAGGAGAATGAGGGAGAGGGAGGGGGAAGGAGAATGGGAGAGGGGGAAGGAGAATGAGGGAGGGGTAGGAGAATGAGGAGAGGGATGGAGAATGAGAATGAGGGAGGGGGAAGGGAGAAGGGAGAATGTGGGAGGGGGAGGAGAATGAGGGAGAGAGGGGGGAAGGAGAATGAGGGGGAGAGGAAGGAGAATGAGGGGGAGGGAGGGGAAGGAGAAAGAGGGGCAGGGAGGGGAAGCAGAATGAGCGGGCATGAGGGAAGGTGAATGAGGGAGGGGGAGAGGGGAGGAGAATGAGGAGGAGGAGGAGGAGGAAGGAGAAAGAGGGGCAGGGAGGGGAAGCAGAATGAGCGGGCATGAGGGAAGGTGAATGAGGGAGGGGGGAGAGGGGAGGAGAATGAGGAGGAGGAGGAGGAGGAAGGAGAAAGAGGGGCAGGGAGGGGAAGGAGAATGAGGGGGAGTGAGGGAAGGTGAATGAGGGAGGGGGAGAGGGAGGAGAATGAGGGAGGAGGAGGAGGAGGAAGGAGAATGAGGGAGGGGGAGGAGAATGGGGGAGGGAGGAGAATGAGGGAGGGGAGGGCGGAGGAAAATGGGGAGAGGGAGGGGAGGAGAATGAGGGAGAGGAAGGGGAAGGAGAATGAGGGAGGGGGAGGGGGAAGAGAATGAGGGAGGGGAGAGGGGAGGAGAATGAGGGAGGAGGAGGAGGAAGGAGAATGAGGTAGTGGGAGGAGAATGAGGGAGGGAGGAGAATGGGGGAGGGATAGAGGGGAGGAGAATAAGGGAGGGGGAGGGAGAAATGAGGAGGGGGAAGGAGAATGAGGGAGGGGGTAGGAGAATGAGGGAGAGGGATGGAGAATGAGGGAGAGGGGAGGAGAATGAGAATGAGGGAGGGGGAAGGAGAATGAGGGAGGGGTAGGAGAATGAGGGAGAGGGATGGAGGATGAGAATGAGGGAGGGGGAAGGAGAAAGGAGAATGTGGGAGGGGGAGGAGAATGAGGGAGAGGGGGGGGAAGGAGAATGAGGGGGAGGGGAAGGAGAATGAGGGGGAGGGAGGGGAAGGAGAATGAGGGGGAGGGAGGGGAAGGAGAAAGAGGGGCAGGGAGGGGAAGGAGAATGAGGGGAGTGAGGGAAGGTGAATGAGGGAGGGGGAGAGGGGAGGAGAATGAGGGAGGAGGAGGAGGAAGGAGAATGAGGGAGGGGGAGGAGAATGGGGAGGGAGGAGAATGAGGGAGGGGAGGGCGGAGGAAAATGGGAAGAGGGAGGGGAGGAGAATGAGGGAGAGGAAGGGGAAGGAGAATGAGGGAGGGGGAGAGGGGAGGAGAATGAGGGAGGAGGAGGAAGGAGAATGAGGGAGGGGGGAGGAGATGAGGGAGGGAGGAGAATGGGGGAGGGATAGAGGGGAGGAGAATGAGGGAGGGGGAGGGAGAATGAGGGAGGGGGAAGGATAATGAGGGAGGGGAAGGAGAATGAGGGAGGGGGAAGGAGAAGGAGAATGAGGGAGAGGGAGGGGGAAGGAGATGGGAGAGGGGGAGGAGAATGAGGGAGAGGGTGGGAGAAGGATAATGAGGGAGATGGAGAATGAGGAAAGGGGTGGAGATTGAGGGAGGGGGAGGGGGAGGGAGAGGGGAAGGAAGGGAGGGGGGAGGGGGAGGGAGAATGAGGGGGGGGGAGGGGGGAAGGAGAATGAGGGAGAGGGAGGAGAATGGGAGAGGGGAAGGAGACTGAGGAGGGGAAGGAGAATGAGGGAGAGGGAGGGGTGAGGAGAATGAGGGAGGGGAGAGGGAGGAGGAGGGGAGAGGGAGGGGGAGGGGGCAGGAGAATGAGGGAGTGGGAGAGGGAAGGAGAATCAGGGAGGGAGGGGGGGAGGAGAATGACCGAGGGAGGAGGGTGGAGAATGAGTGAGGGAGTGGGTGGAGAATAAGGGAGGGATGGGGAGGAGAATGACGGAGGGAGGAGGGTGGAGAATGAGTGAGGGAGTGGGTGGAGAATAAGGAGGGAGGAGGAGGAAAATGAGGGGGAGGAGAATGAGGGAGGGAGGGGGAGGAGAATAAGGGAGGGAGGAGGAGGAGAATGAGGGGGAAGGAGAATGAGGGAGGGAGGGGGAGGAGAATGAGGGGGAGGAGAATGAGGGAGGGAGGGGGAGGAGAATGAGGGAGGGAGGGGGAGGAGAATAAGGGAGGGAGGAGGAGGAGAATGAGGGGGGGGAGGAGAATGAGGGAGGGAGGGGGAGAGAATGAGGGGGAGGAGAATGAGGGGGGAGGAGAATGAGGGAGGGAGGGGGAGGAGAATGAGGGAGGGAGGGGGAGAGAATGAGGGAGGGAGGGGGAAGAGAATGAGGGAGGGTGGGGAGGAGAATGAGGGAGGGAGGGGGGAGTAGAATGAGGGATGGAGGGGGGAGGAGAATGAGGGAGGAGGTGGGAGGGAATGAGGGCGAGGGAGGGAGGGGGAGGGGGTTGGGGAGGAGAATGATGGAGAGGGAGTGGAAGGCGAATGAGGGAGAGGGTGGGGGATGGGGAGACGAATGAGGGAAGGGAGGAGAATGAGGGAGAGGGAGAGGAGAATGAGGGAGAGGGAGGGGGGAGTAGAATGAGGGAGAGGGAGGGGGGAGGGGGACGAGAATGAGAAAGAGGGAGAGGGAGAGGAGGACATTAAGGGAGAGGGAGGGGGAGATGGAGGGGGAGGGGGGTGGTGGCGGAGAATGAGGTAGAGGCAATGGGTGGGGGCGGAGAATGAGGGTGAGGGAGAGGGAGGGGTTGGGGGAGGCGAATGAGAGAGAGGGAGGAGAAAGGAGAATGTCGGAGGGGAGGACAATGAAGGAATGGAGGAGAATGAAGGAGGGGTGGGAGAATGGAGGAGGGGAGGGGGAGGGGGAGGGGGAGGGGGAGTGGAAGGGGAGGGGAAGGGGAGGGGGAATGGGAGGGGAAGGGGAGGAGAAGAGGGAGGGGGAAGGGGAGGAGAATTGGGAGGAGGAGAGGGAGGGGAGGGGAAAGGGAGGGGAGAGAGGTAGGGGGAGGGGGAGGCGGGAGGAGGGGAGGGGGAGGGGGAGGTGGGAGGAGGGGAGTGGGAGGGGGAGGCGGGGAGGAGGGGAGGGGGAGTGGGAGGAGGGGAGGGGGAGGGGGAGGGGAGGGGGGGAGGATAGGGAGGAGGAGAGAGAGGGGGAGAGGGAGGGGGAGAGGGAGGGGGGAGGGGGAGAGGTAAGGGGAGTGGGAGAGGGAGGAGGGGAAGGGAGGGGGAGAGGGAGGAGGGAAAGGGAGGGGGAGAGGGAGGAGGGGAAGGGGAGAGGGAGGAGGGGAGGGGAGGGGGAGGAGGGAGGAGGGGAGGAGGAGGGAGGAGGGGAGGGGGAGGGGAGGAGGGAGGAAGGGGAGGGGGAGAGGGAGGAGGGAGGAGGGGAGGAGGAAGGAGGAGGGGAGGGGGAGGGGGAGGAGGGAGGAGGGGAGGAGGAGGGAGGAGGGAGGAGGGGGAGGGCGAGGGGGAGGGGGGAGGAGAGGGAGGAGGAGAGGGAGGAGGAGAGGGAGGGGAGAGGGGGAGAGGTAAGGGGAGTGGGAAGAGGGAGGAGGGGAAGGGAGGGGGAGAGGGAGGAGGGGAAGGGAGGGGGAGGGGAGGAGGGGAAGGGGAGAGGGAGGAGGGAGGGGGAGAGGGAGGAGGGGAGGGGGGAGAGGGAGGAGGGGAGAGAGGAGAATGAGGGAGTGGGATGGGGAGGAGAATGAGGGAGGGGGAGAGGGAGGGGAATGGGGCAGGAGAAGGAGGGAGGGGGAGAGGGAGGGGGGAGGAGAATGAAGGAGTGGGAGAGGGAAGGTGAATGAGGGAACGGAAAGGAGAATGAGGAGGGGGGAGGAGGAAGGAGAATGAGGGAGAGAGGGGGTAGGAGAATAAGGGAGGAGGAGGGGAGGAGAATAAGGGAGGGAGGGGGGAGGAGAATAAGGGAGGGGGAGGAGAATGAGGGAGGTAGGGGGAGGAGAATGATGGAGGGGGGAGGGAGAATGAGGGAGGGGGAGGAGGAGGTGGGAGGAGAATGAGGGAGAGGGAGGGAGAGGGAGGGAGAGGGGGATGGAGAGCGAGGGAGAGGGAGGGAGAGGGGAGGGAGAGGGAGAGGGGAGGGGGATGGGGAGGAGAATGAGGGAGAGGGAGGAGAGGGGAGGAGAATGAGGAGAGGGAGGGGGGAGAGGAAGGAGAATGAGGAGGGGGAGGACAATGAAGGAGGGGAGGAGAATGAAGGAGGGGTGTAGAATGGAGGAGGGGGAGGGGAAGGGGAGGGGAAGGCGGAGGGGGGAGGGGAGGGGTAGGGGGGAGGGGAGGTGGTAGGGGGGAAGGGAGGGGGGTAGGGGAAGGGGGGGGGGGAGGGGAAGGGGGGAGGGGGAGGGGAGGGGAAGGGGGAGGAGAAGGGAGGGGGAAGGGGAGGAGAATGGTGAGGGGGGAGGGGAAGGGGAGGAGAATGGGGAGGGGGAGGGGGAGAGATATAGGGAGAGGGAGTGGGGGAGGGAGGGGGAGAGGAGAATGGGGAGGGGAGGGGGAGGGGCGGGGAGAGAGGGGGTAGGAGAATAAGGGAGGGAGGGGGGAGGAGAATAAGGGAGGGAGGGAGGAGGAGAATAAGGGAGAGAAGGGGAGGAGAATAAGGGAGGGAGGGGGAGGAGAATGAGGGAGGGGGGAGGAGAATGAGGAAGGGGGAGGAGAATGAGGGAGGGGGGAGGAGAACGAGGGAGGGGGAGGGTGAGGGGGAGGGGAGGGAGAATGAGAGAGGGGGGAGGGGAGGGAGAATGAGGTAGGGGAAGGAGAATGAGGAAAGGGGAGGAGAATGTGGGAGGGGGAGGAGAATGAGGGAGAGGGAAGGGAGGGGGGGAGAATGGGGGAGGGGGGAGGGTGGAGGAGGATGTGCAGTGGTGGGGAGAATGGGGTAGGGGTGAGGAGAATGGGGGGGAGATTGGGGTGGGGAGATTGGGGGAGGGGAAGAGGGGGGTGAGGAGAATGGGGGAGGGGGAGAGGGAGGGGAGGAGAATGGGGGAGGGGGAGCAGGAGGAGAATGGGGGTGGGGGTGGGGGCGGGGGAGGGGAGGGGAGAGGGGAGGAGAATTAGGGAGGGGGAATGAGAAGGAGGAGGGGGAAGGAGAATGAGGGAGGAGGAGGAGGAAGGAGAATGAGGGAGGGGGAGGAGAATGAGGGAGAGGGGAGGAGAATGAGGGAGGGGGAGGAGAATGAGGTAGGGGGAGGGGGAATGAGGAAAGAGGGAGAGGGAGGGGGAGGAGAATGAGGTAGGGGGAGGAGAATGTGGAGGCGGAAGGAGAATGTGGGAGGGGAAGGAGAATGAGGGAGGGGGAAGGAGAATGAGGGAGAGGGGAGGAGAATGAGGTAGGGGAGGAGAATGTGGGAGGCGGAAGGAGAATGTGGGAGGGGAAGGAGAATGTGGGAGGGAAGGAGAATGTGGGAGGGGATGGAGAATGTGGGAGGGGGAAGGAGAATGAGGAAAGGGGAGGAGAATGTGGGAGGGGGAGGAGAATGTGGGAGGGGGAGGGCAGGGGAGGGGGAAGGAGAATGAGGGAGGGGGAAGGAGGAATGAGGGAGGGGATGGAGAATGAGGGAGGGGGAAGGAGAATGAGGAAAGGGGAGGAGAATGTGGGAGGGGGAGGAGAATGTGGGAGGGGGAGGGCAGGGGAGGGGAAGGAGAATGAGGGAGGGGGAGGGAGAATGAGGAAAGGGGAGGGGAGAGGGAAGGAGAATGAGGGAGGGGGAGGGAGAATGAGGGAGGGGAGGGGAGGGAGGGGAAGGGGGAAGGAGAATGAGGGAGGGGAGGGAGAATGAGGGAGGGGGGGGGAGGGGGGCAGGGATAATGAGGGAGGGGGAAGGAGAATGACGGAGGGGGAAGGAGAATGAGGGAGGGGAGGAGAATGTGGGGGAGGGAGGGGAAGGAGAATGAGGGGGAGGGAGGGGAAGGAGAGTGAGGGGGAGGGGAAGGAGAGTGAGGGGGAGGGGAAGGAGAGTGAGGGGTAGGGGAAGGAGAATGAGGGGGAGGGAGGGGGAGGGGGAGGGGGAAGGAGAATGAGGGGGAGGGAAGGGGAGGGGGAAGGAGGAATGAGGGGGAGGGAGGGGTGGGGGAGGATAATGAGGGAGAGGGAGGGGGAGGAGAATGAGTGAGGGGGAGACGGAGGGGGGAGGAGAATGAGGGAGAGGGAGGAGAATGATGGAGAGGGATGGGGAGGAGAATGAGGGAGAGGGAGGGGGAGGGGCAGGAGAATGAGGGAGCGGAGAGGGATGGAGAATGAGGGAGAGGGAGAGGAGAATGAGGGAGAGGGAGGGGAATGGAGAATGAGGGAGAGGGAGGAGGAAGGAGAATGAGGGAGAGGGAGAGGAGAGGGGAGGGGGAGGAGAATGTGAAGAGGGAGGGAGTGGGTGTCGATAATGAGGGATAGGAGGCGAGGGGGAGGAAAATGTGTGAGGGGGAGAGGGAAGGAGAATGAGGGAGGGGAGAGAAGAATGAAGGAGGGGAGGAGAATGGAGGAGGGGTAGGGGAAGGGGAGGGGGAGGAGGAGGGGTAGGGGAAGGGGGAGGGGGAGGAGGAGGGGTAGGGGAAGTGGGAGGGGGAAGGGGAGGGGGGAGGGGGAAGGGGAGGGGGAAGGGGAGGGGAAGGGGAAGGGGGGGCGGGGAACGGGAGGGAAAGTGGGAGGGGAAGGGGGCGGGGAATGGGAGGGAAGGGGAGGGGAAAGGGGGAGGGGAAAGGGGGAGGGGAAAGGGGGAGGGGAAGGGGGGAGTGAGGGGAAGGGGGGAGGGGAAGGGGGGTAGGGACGGGGGGAGGGGAAGGGGGGAGGGGAAGGGGGGGAGGGGACGGGGGGAGGGGAAGTGGGGAGGGGAAGGGGGGAGGGGACTGGGGGAGGGGAAGGGGGGAGGGGACGGGGGGGAGGGGAAGGGGGGGAGGGGAAGGGGGAGGGGAAGGGGGGGGAGGGGAAGGGGGGAGGGGAAGGGGGGGGAAGGGGGAAGGGGGGGAGGGGAAGGGGGGAGGGAAGGGGGAGGGGAAGGGGGGAGTGGGGAGGGGGAGGGGAAGGGGGAGAGGGATGGAGAATGAGAATGAGGGAGGGGGAAGGAGAATGAGGGAGGGGTAGGAGAATGAGGGAGCGGGTAGGAGAATGAGGGAGAGGGATGGAGAATGAGAATGAGGGAGAGGGGAAGGAGAAGGGAGAATGTGGGAGGGGGAGGAGAATGAGGGAGAGAGGGGGGAAGGAGAATGAGGGAGAGAGGGGGGAAGGAGAATGAGGGGGAGGGGAAGGAGAATGAGGGGGAGGGAGGGGAAGGGGAAAGAAGGGCAGGGAGGGGAAGGAGAATGAGGGGGAGTGAGGGAAGGTGAATGAGGGAGGGAGGGGGAGCGGGGAGGAGAATGAGGGAGGAGGAGGAGGAGGAGGAGGAAGGAGAATGAGGGAGGGGGAGGAGGAATGAAGGAGTGGGAGAGGGAAGGTGAATGAGGGAGCGGAAAGGAGAATGAGGGAGGGGGAGGAGGAAGGAGAATGAGGGAGAGAGGGGGTAGGAGAAAAAGGGAGGGAGGGGGAGGAGAATAAGGGAGGGGGGGAGGAGGAATAAGGAGGGATGGGGAGGAGAATAAGGAGGGGTGAGGAGAATGAGGGAGGGAGGGGGAGGAGAATGAGG
The DNA here is from genome assembly GCF_037043375.1 of Chiloscyllium plagiosum. NCBI lineage: Eukaryota > Metazoa > Chordata > Chondrichthyes > Orectolobiformes > Hemiscylliidae > Chiloscyllium > Chiloscyllium plagiosum. The sequence goes on along the minus strand of NW_028270181.1, from coordinate 39,132,337 downwards.
GAGTGGGAGGAGAATGTGGGAGGGGGAGGAAAATGGGGGAGGCGGAGGGGAGAGGAGAATGAGGGAGAGGGAGAGTGAGGGGAATGGGGCAGGAGAATGAGGGAGGGGGAGAGGGAAGGTGAATGTGGGAGCGGAAAGGAGAATGAGGGAGGGGGAGGAGGAAGGAGAATGAGGGAGAGAGGGGGTAGGAGAATAAGGGAGGGAGGGGGAGGAGAATAGGGGGGGGAGGAGAATAAGGGAGGGATGTGGGAGGAGAATAAGGGAGGGATGGGGAGGAGAATAAGGGAGGGGTGAGGAGAATGAGGGAGGGAGGGGGAGGAGAATGAGGGAGGTAGGGGGAGGAGAATGAGGGAGGGGGGAGGAGAATGAGGGAGGGGAGGGAGTAGGTGGGAGAGAGGGAGGGAGAGGGAGGGAGAGGGGGATGGAGAGGGAGGGAGTGAGGGGAGAGGGGGAGGGGGATGGGGAGGAGACTGAGGAGAGGAGGGAGGGGGAGGAGAATGAGGAGAGGGAGGGGAGGAGAATGGGGGAGAGGGAGGGGGAGAGGGAGGGGGGAGAGTGAGGTGGAGGGATGAGGTGAATGGGGGAGGGGAGGAGAATGGGGGAGAGGGAGGGGGAGGAGAATGGGGGAGAGGGAGGGGGAGGGGTGAGGAGAATGGGTAGAGGTGAGGAGAATAGGGGAGGGGGAGGTGTGGGGAGGAGAATGGGGGTGGGGGGTGCAGGAAGAGAATGTGGGTGGGGGGTGGGGGTGGGGGAGGGGGAGGGGAGGGGGAGGGGGAGGGGAGGGGGAGGGGAGAGGGGAGGTGAATGAGGGAGTGGAGGAGAATGTGGGAGGAGGAGGAAGAGATGAGGGAGGGGAAGAAGAATGAGGGAGGGGGAGGAGAATGAGGGAGGGGGAGAGAGGAGGAGAATGAGGGAGAGGTAGTGGGAGGGTGGAGGAGAATGAGGGAGAGGGGGGGGAGGAGAATGGGGAGAGGGAGGGGGAGGGGGAGGAGAATGAGGGAGTGGGAGGGGGAGGAGAATGGGGGAGAAGGAGGGGTGGGGGAGGAGAATGTGTGAGGGGGAGAGGGAAGGGAATGAAGGGGTGTGGGAGAATGAAGGAGGGGGAGGGGAAGGGGGAGGGGGAGGGGGAGGGGAAGGGAGGAGAAGGGGAGGGGGAAGGGCAGGAGATGGGGGAGGGGGAAGGGGTGGGAGAATGAAGGCAGGGAGGAGAATGAAGGAGGGTGAGGGGGAGGGGAAGGGGGAGGGGAGGGGGAGGGTGAGGGGGAGGGGAAGGGGGAGGGGGAGGGGAGGGGAGGGTGAGGGGAAGGGTGAGGGGAAGGGGAGGAGAAGGGGAGGGGAAGGGGAGGGGAAGGGGAGGAGAAGGGGAGGGGGAAGGGCAGGAGATGGGGGAGGGGGGAGGGGGGAGGGGGAAGGGGAGGGGATGGGGGAGGGGAAGGGGGGGAAGGGGAGGGGATGGGGGAGGGGGGAGGGGACGGGGAGGGGGAAGGGCAGGAGATGGGGGAGGAGGAAGGGGAGGGGACGGGGAGGGGGAGGGGTAGGGGAGGAGAAGGGAGGGGGAAGGGCAGGAGATGGGGGAGGGGGAAGGGGAGGGGACGGGGAGGGGGAGGGGGAGGGTGAGGGGGAAGGGGAGGGGACGGGGAGGGGGAGGGGGAGGGTGAGGGGGAAGGGGAGGGGACGGGGAGGGGGAGGGGGAGGGTGAGGGGGAAGGGGAGGGTACGGGGAGGGGGAGGGGGAGGGTGAGGGGGAGGGGGCGGGGAGGGGGAGGGGGAGGGGACGGGGAGGGGAAGGGGAGGGGGAGGGGATGGTAAGGGGAGGGGGAGGGGAAGGGGTGGGTGAGGGGATGGTAAGGGGAGGGGGAATGGTAGGAGAAGGAGGATGGGGAAGGGGAGGAGAAGGGGGGGGAGAAGGGAGAGGGGGAAGGGGAGGAGAATTGAGAGGAGGAGAGGGAGGGGGAGGGGGAAAGGGAGGGAGAGAGGTAGGGGGAGGGAGAGAGGTAGGGGGAGGGAGAGAGGTAGGGGGAGGGAGAGAGGTAGGGGGAGGGAGAGAGGTAGGGGGAGGGGGTGGGGGAGGGGGGAGGAGGGGGAGGGGGGAGAAGGGGAGGGGGTGGGGGGGAGGAGGGGTGGGGGGGGAGGAGGGGTGGGGGAGGGGGGAGGAGGGGAGGGGGTGGGGGGGAGGAGGGGAGGGGGTGAGGGAGGAGGGGAGGGGGAGGGGGAGGAGGGAGGAGGGGAGGGGGAGGGGGAGGAGGGAGGAGGGGAGGGGGAGGGGGAGGAGGGAGGAGGGGAGGGGGAGGAGGGAGGAGGGGAGGGGGAGGAGGGAGGAGGGGAGGGGAGGAGAGGGAGGAGGAGAGGGAGGGGGAGAGGGAGGGGAGAGGGGGAGAGGGAGGGGGAGAGGGAGGGGGAGGAGGAGAGGTAAGGGGAGTGGGAGAGGGAGGAGGGGAAGGAAGGGGGAGAGGGAGGAGGGGAAGGGGAGAGGGAGGAGGGGAAGGGGAGAGGGAGAGGGAGGAGGGGAGGGGGAGAGGGAGGAGGGGAGGGGGAGAGGGAGGAGGGGAGAGAGGAGAATGAGGGAGTGGGATGGGGAGGAGAATGAGGGAGTGGGAGGTGGGAGCAGAATGAGGGAGTGGGAGGGGGGAGAATGAGGGAGTGGGAGGTGGGAGGAGAATGAGGGAGTGGGAGGTGGGGAGGAGAATGAGGGAGTGGGAGGGGGGAGGAGAATGAGGGAGTGGGAGGGGGAGGAGAATGAGGGAGTGGGAGGGGGGAGGAGAATGAGGGAGAGGGAGGAGAATGTGGGGGGGGAGGAAAATGGGGGAGGCGGAGGGGAGAGGAGAATGAGGGAGAGGGAGAGGGAGGGGAATGGGGCAGGAGAATGAGGGAGGGGGAGAGGGAGGGGGGAGGAGAATGAAGGAGTGGGAGAGGGAAGGTGAATGAGGGAGCGGAAAGGAGAATGAGGGAGGGGGAGGAGGAAGGAGAATGAGGGAGAGAGCGGGGGAGGAGAATAATGGAGGGGGGGAGGAGAATAAGGGAGGGAGGGGGGAGGAGAATAAGGGAGGGATGGGGAGGAGAATAAGGGAGGGATGGGGAGGAGAATAAGGGAGGGATGGGGAGGAGAATAAGGGAGGGGGAGGAGAATGAGGGAGAGAGGGGGAGGAGAATGAGGGAGGTAGGGGGAGGAGAATGAGGGAGGGGGGAGGAGAATGAGGGAGGGGGAGGGAGGAGGTGGGAGGAGAATGAGGGAGAGGGAGGGAGAGGGAGGGAGAGGGGGATGGAGAGCGACAGAGAGGGAGGGAGAGGGGGAGGGGGGTGGGGAAGAGAATGAGGGAGAGGGAGGGGAGGGGGAGGAGAATGAGGGAGAGGGAGGGGGTGGGGAGGATAATGAAGGATAGGGAGGACAATGAAGGAGGGGAGGAGAATGAAGGAGGGGTGTAGAATGGAGGAGGGGGAGGGGAAGGGGAGGGGAAGGGGGAGGGGAGGGAAAGGGGGAGGGGAGGGGGTAGGGGGGATGGGAAGGGGGGGAAGGGGGAGGGGAGAGGTTAGGGGGAGGGGGAGGGGTTAGGGGAGGGGGAGGGGTTAGGGGGAGGGGGAGGGGAGCGGGAGGGGTTAGGGGAAGGGGAGGGGAAGGGGAGGAGAAGTGGAGGGGGGAGGGGAGGGGAAGGGGAGGGGAAGGGGAGGAGAATGGGGAGGGGGGAGGGGAAGGGGAGGAGAATGGGGAGGGGGAGGGGGAGAGATAGAGGGAGAGGGAGTGGGGGAGGGAGGGGAGAGGAGAAGGGGAAGGGGAGGGGGAGGGGGAGGGGCAGGGGGAGGAGATTGGGGAGGGGGAGGGGCAGGGGGGAGGAGAATGGAGAGGGAGGGAGGGGGGGCGGGGAATGAGCGAGTGGGAGACGGGAGGAGAATGAGGGAGAGGGAGAGGGAGGAGAATGTGGGAGGGGGAGGAGAATGTGGGAGGGGGAGGAGAATGTGGGAGGGGGAGGAAAGTGGGTGAGGGGAGGAAAATGGGGGAGGCGGAGGGGAGAGGAGAATGAGGGAGGGGGAGAGGGAGGGGGAGGAGAATGAAGGAGTGGGAGAGGGAAGGTGAAAGAGGGAGTGGTAAGGAGAATGAGGGAGGGGGAGGAGGAAGGAGAATGAGGGAGAGAGGGGTAGGAGAATAAGGGAGGGAGGGGGAGGAGAATAAGGGAGGGGGGAGGAGAATAAGGGAGGGAGGGGGGAGGAGAATAAGGGAGGGAGGGGGAGGAGAATAAGGGAGGGAGGGGGGAGGAGAATAAGGGAGGGGTGAGGAGAATGAGGGAGGGAGGGGGAGGAGAATAAGGGAGGGGGAGGAGAATGAGGGAGGGAGGGGGAGGAGAATGAGGGAGGGAGGGGGAGGAGAATGAGGGAGGGAGGGGGGAGGAGAATGAGGGAGGGAGGGGGGAGGAGAATGCGGGAGGGGGAGGGAGGAGGTGGGAGGAGAACGAGGGAGAGGGAGGGAGAGGGAGGGAGGGAGGGAGAGGGAGAGGGAGGGAGAGGAGGAGGGAGAGGGGGAGGAGAATGAGGGAGAGGGAGAGGGAGGGGAATGGGGCAGGAGAATGAGGGAGGGGGGAGGAGAATGAAGGAGTGGGAGAGGGAAGGTGAATGAGGGAGCGGAAAGGAGAATGAGGGAGGGGGAGGAGGAAGGAGAATGCGGGAGAGAGGGGGTAGGAGAAAAAGGGAGGGAGGGGGAGGAGAATAAGGGAGGGGGGAGGAGAATAAGGGAGGGATGGGGAGGAGAATAAGGGAGGGATGGGGAGGAGAATAAGGGAGGGGTGAGGAGAATGAGGGAGGGTGGAGGAGAATGAGGGAGGGGAGGGAGGAGGTGGAGGGAGAGGGAGGGAGAGGGGGATGGAGAGGGAGGGAGAGGTGGAGGGGGATGGGGAGGGAGAGGGGGAGGGGGATGGGGAGGAGACTGAGGGAGAGGGAGGGGAGGGGGGAGGAGAATAAGGAAGGGAGGAGGAGAATGAGGGAGGGATGGGGAGGAGAATAAGGGAGGGGGAGGAGAATGAGGGAGGGAGGGGAGGAGGAGGGAGGGAGGGAGGGGGGAGGAGAATGCGGGAGGGGGAGGGAGGAGGTGGGAGGAGAACGAGGGAGAGGGAGGGAGAGGGAGGGAGGGGGAGGACAATGAGGGAGGGGGGAGGAGAATGAGGGAGGGGGAGGGAGGAGGTGGGAGGAGAACGAGGGAGAGGGAGGGAGAGGGAGGGGAGGGAGAGGAGGAGGGAGAGGGGGATGAGAATGAGGGAGAGGGAGAGGGAGGGGAATGGGGCAAGAGAATGAGGGAGGGGGGAGGAGAATGAAGGAGTGGGAGAGGGAAGGTGAATGAGGGAGCGGAAAGGAGAATGAGGGAGGGGGAGGAGGAAGGAGAATGAGGGAGAGAGGGGATAGGAGAAAAAGGGAGGGAGGGGGGAGGAGAATAAGGGAGGGGGGAGGAGAATGAGGGAGGGGGGAGGAGAATAAGGGAGGGAGGGGGAGGAGAATAAGGGAGGGATGGGGAGGAGAATAAGGGAGGGATGGGGAGGAGAATAAGGGAGGGGTGAGGAGAATGAGGGAGGGTGGAGGAGAATGAGGGAGGGGAGGGAGGAGGTGGAGGGAGAGGGAGGGAGAGGGGGATGGAGAGGGAGGGAGAGGTGGAGGGGGATGGGGAGGGAGAGGGGGAGGGGGATGGGGAGGAGACTGAGGGAGAGGGAGGGGAGGGGGAGGAGAATGAGGGAGAGGGAGGGGGAGGAGAATGGGGGAGGGGAGGAGAATGGGGGGGGGGAGGGAGGGGGAGGAGAATGGGGAGGGGAATGGGGCAGGAGAATGAGGGAGGGGGGAGGAGAATGAAGGATGGAGAGGGAAGGTGAATGAGGGAGCGGGAAAGGAGAATGAGGGAGGGGTAGGAGGAAGGAGAATGAGGGAGAGAGCAGGGGAGGAGAATAATGGAGGGGGGGAGGAAAATAAGGGAGGGAGGGGGGAGGATAATAAGGGAGGGATGGGGAGGAGAATAAGGGAGGGATGGGGAGGAGAATAAGGGAGGGATGGGGAGGAGAATAAGGGAGGGGGAGGAGAATGAGGGAGAGAGAGGGAGGAGAATGAGGGAGGTAGGGGGAGGAGAATGAGGGAGGGGGAGGAGAATGAGGGAGGGGGAGGAGGAGGTGGGAGGAGAATGAGGGAGAGGGAGGGAGAGGGGGAGGAGAATGAGGGAGAGGGAGGGGGTGATAGTGGAGAATGAGGGTGAGGGAGGTGATGGGGAGGATAATGAAGGAGAGGGAGGACAATGAAGGAGGAGAGGAGAATGAAGGAGGGGTGTAGAATGGAGGAGGGGGAGGGAAAGGGGGAGGGGAAGGGGGAGGGGAGGGAAAGGGGGAGGGGAGGGGGTAGGGGGGAGGGCAAGGGGGAAGGGGGAGGGGAGAGGTTAGGGGGAGGGGGAGGGGTTAGGGGGAGGGGGAGGGGGAGGGGTTAGGGGGAGGGGGAGGGGTTAGGGGGAGGGGGAGGGAGAGGGAGGGGGAGGGGGAGGGGAGGGGAGGGGAAGGGGAGGAGAAGGGGAGGGGAGGGGAAGGGGAGGAGAAGGGGAGGGGAGGGGAGGGGGGAGGGGGAAGGGGAGGAGAATGGGGAGGGGGGAGGGGAAGGGGGGAGAATGGGGAGGGGGAGGGGAGAGATAGAGGGAGAGGGAGTGGGGGAGGGAGGGGGAGAGGAGAAGGGGAAGGGGAGGGGGAGGGGCAGGGGGAGGGGGAGGGCAGGGGGAGGAGATTGGGGAGGGGGAGGGGCAGGGGGGAGGAGAATGGGGAGGGGGGGCGGGAATGAGCGAGTGGGAGACGGGAGAAGAATGAGGGAGAGGGAGAGGGAGGAGAATGTGGGAGGGGGAGGAGAATGTGGGAGGGGGAGGGGGAGGAGAATGAGGGAGGGGAGGAGAATGTGGGAGGGGGAGGAAAGTGGGTGAGGGGGAGGAAAATGGGGGAGGCGGAGGGGAGAGGGGAATGAGGGAGGGGGAGAGGGAGGGGGAGAGGGAGGGGAGGAGAATGAAGGAGTGGGAGAGGGAAGGTGAAAGAGGGAGTGGTAAGGAGAATGAGGGAGGGGGAGGAGGAAGGAGAATGAGGGAGAGAGGGGGTAGGAGAATAAGGGAAGGAGGGGGAGGAGAATAAGGGAGGGAGGGGGAGGAGAATAAGGGAGGGGGGAGGAGAATAAGGGAGGGAGGGGGAGGAGAATAAGGGAGGGAGGGGGAGGAGAATAAGGAAGGGAGGAGGAGAATGAGGGAGGGATGGGGAGGAGAATGAGGGAGGGAGGGGGGAGGAGAATGCGGGAGGGGGAGGGAGGAGGTGGGAGGAGAACGAGGGAGAGGGAGGGAGAAAGAGGGAGAGGAGGGAGAGGGAGGGAGAGGGAGGAGGGAGGGAGGAGAGGGAGGGAGAGGAGGAGGGAGAGGGGGAGGAGAATGAGGGAGAGGGAGAGGAGGGGAATGGGCAGGAGAATGAGGGAGGGGGAGGAGAATGAAGGAGTGGGAGAGGGAAGGTGAATGAGGGAGCGGAAAGGAGAATGAGGAGGGGGAGGAGGAAGGAGAATGAGGGAGAGAGGGGGTAGGAGAAAAAGGGAGGGAGGGGGGAGGAGAATAAGGGAGGGGGGAGGAGAATAAGGGAGGGAGGGGAGGAGAATAAGGGAGGGATGGGGAGGAGAATAAGGAGGGGGAGGAGAATGAGGGAGAGAGGGGGAGGAGAATGAGGAAGGTAGGGGGAGGAGAATGAGGGAGGGGGAGGAGAATGAGGGAGGAGGGGGTGGGAGGAAGGAGAATGAGGGAGGGGGAGGAGAATGAAGGAGAGGGAGAGGGAAAGGTGAATGAGGGAGCGGAAAGGAGAATGAGGGAGGAGGGGAGGAGGAAGGAGAATGAGGGAGAGAGGGGTAGGAGAAAAAGGGAGGAGGGGAGGAGAATAAGGGAGGGATGGGGAGGAGAATAAGGAGGGATGGGGAGGAGAATAAGGAGGGGTGAGGAGAATGAGGGAGGGTGGAGGAGAATGAGGAGGGGAGGGAGGAGGTGGAGGGAGAGGGAGGGAGAGGGGGGATGGAGAGGGAGGGAGAGGTGGAGGGGATGGGGAGGGAGAGGGGAGGGGGAGGGGATGGGAGGAGACTGAGGAGAGGGAGAGGGGGGAGGAATGAGGAGAGGAGGAGAAATGGAGGGAGGG